>NC_042986.1:16221251-16521251 GCF_901001165.1 Salmo trutta | reverse complement strand
TGCATTTTACATTTACTGTACTTTTCGCCGCATTTGTTGATTACAAAATCTGAAAATTCTCTGGATGAATTCAGTCACATTATATGAATATTCTTGGACAATTTGGGGTAGGTGCAACATAAGACAAAAGAAATTACAAGGGTTTGAGTGAGAGGTCTAACTGGTGTTTCCAAGTGGCCAAACACCTCTCCAAAGTGTGCACAGTTTCAAAGTAATTTCAATGCATTTCAATGACTCAAAGAAGAGTCTTCAACTATAAGGTGCTTTTTAGAGCTCTCCTAGCTGTGCCGTTGAGGAACTAGAGCAAGCACACTTGTAGTGGTTTTGTTGGAACACAGCCCTGCATTCCCACTTTTACACAATTACTGTTGTTGTTTACGCAATCCAAAAACGGTCCATTATAAATCGCAATCTGGGTCAGGTGGGCATCATTTAAAAGTGTATTCTATTGTCAACATGACTAGCTAAATTATAAAATACGATCTTACAGTGTTAGGCTTTAACAAGGAAATGAAGAGATGCAAATGGTCATTTTGGTGTGAATAGAATGGAGTCATGAGTGCATTCAGATGAGTGGTCCGCTGTAAATCTTCTTCACAATACAACAGGCTCATTCTGTTCATGCCATGTCATCTTGTGATTGTACATCAAACATAGTGATCATAAACTTTGACACGGTATATTATATGGTTTTATAATATGGAAATGTGAATTTCCCATTTATCACAGCGGTATTTATTATAATCCTCAACGTCTCATCTTTCATAATATGCAGTCCTCGTAATTTACAGCATTTCCCTCACTCAGACAAAAAAATCATTTAAAAAGTTGCCCAATTAGCGGGAGGGATGGGGTCAACTTCTTGTCATGTGCGGTGCTCAAGTTCAGAACGTCTGTAAGTCAAAACCCATACAGAGCTGTGAAGCGCAGAGCCTGAGCTCTGAAACCATTTATAGCATGTTACCGTACAGCCACAGCATTCCAATTTAGGTGCTTAACAGGGTCCAAATATATATATAGGTACGAGTGTAAAGGGCTACTCAACAGACAATCACATTTACTTCTCAATGAATATGCATGGTGTTACTACCATTCATTAGTTGAAAACACATTGCTATGAAGCAGAATGAATGGAAAATTGGTAGAGATCATGGAGTGAAAAGCTCACAGAATTTACACACACTGGATTGTATCTTGGTGTCTATGGCCATGTTGCAGCCAGGTCTGTGAGAGAAGCTTTACCTCTTTCTCGCAGTTGATGTTGAGGGTGAGTAAGGCCATGGGGCTGTTGGGGGCACTGTTGCCCGGCCCCGGAGGCATGCCCCCGTGGTCAGCGGGCTGGTTAGGGCAGGGCAGGGAGCCAATCTTGCCCAGGTAGCGCTTCACCTGCTGCTGCTGGGCCTGCTGGATGTGGTACTTGGTGGGGTTCTCCAGGTGAGTTTGCACCTGGAAGAGGGAGAGATGTCAGAATCCTTCAACTCTGATACGATGGGTTGATGATCGTGGGTCATGTTTCAGTTGTGCTGTGCATTCAATAAAGGAGCCTTCAAAATATATCTCACTGATTAATAATAAACAGTCTTGAACACATTTTCCCATGCAGAGATAATAACGATCATAAAGAAATTGCATAGTAAAAGAATGAAGAAGCAGAGCAATTAGTTCAAATAAAAGGAGTCGAGTGACAGTATCTTCTCCCTTGACAAAGGCAGTGGACCTGCGTTACTGAATAAAATATGAAAATAAAATGTTAGCTCAACTAGTGATACTGTAGTTGTCTTGACCAGGGGAAGTCAACTATGGGTTGAAATGTTAGAAAGTATCACTATGAAGATCCCTTTATTGATCAACAAAATAGTGATCAGATTTGTACTTTTATTCATATTTTTGCTGTACAATTTGGATCTGCGTCATTGCATCCTCTCTATTGCTTAACAAAAGGTCCCTTGTTATAAACACATGAATAACATTTCACACTACTCTATCCTTTTAAACCCTATAACTTAAAGCCACAAAAATGGACAGAAGGGACATCTCAAGTGCTTATAATACAACCTGTCCCAAAAGAAAAGCGATTTCAATAAGCATATTATTGCACCTACCTGATAATTATGGTATTCAAGCATCTCGCACAATTGATATTCCAACTCCAAATTAGATGCTTAAAACTTCTATATTTATATTCCCTTTGACTATGCAGCAGGACCAGAGAGACTGTGCCTGTGATGCTCCACTTTCGATACTGATAGTATGGGGAGGAACACTTTCAGCTCAGCTTATAAAAAGGTGGAGAAAAAGTCATTAGCTACACATGTTAACACGTCTGAGTAAGATACAATGAACCTTTTTAAGTTTGTGTTGTTTTATGTAAAATATTAATACATGCCTTCATGTTTCTTGGTTGACGTCAGAATGGGAGTTTTACAAAGAGGATCTTTGTCCAGCAAGGCCACCTTGTCTACTGACACTTGCCCTGGGCCAGATAACACATCTCTTTTTTAAACACCATGCATGGCTACTGCTGCAAATTGACTGGCCTGTTCCTCTGTCATCTCTTTGGATGATCAAATTATCGATCATTGAGCTAAAACGTTTCATGGAAACTACAGGCTACATAATATATTATTTTTTTGTCTAAATTAATTAAAACAGAATAAAATAAAATACAAATATTTTGATTAAAATAAAGCTAAAAGAAAGGTTTACTTCATTCATCCGTTACTCACAGGAGCCTGGCGTGCTACTAACTGTACTAACATGATGAGATGTCAGTTTCTTAACATGAGCCTACAGCGATCTGTAACAATTTCTCTAACATCAAGTTGCTACCAACGGATATCCTTCGACAGTTCACTCAATACATTCAAGGGTTCCAACAATGGCAAAGATGACCAACCGATAAATAAACAATAATAAACCAGCAATGAAAACAAAGCTATCTTCTTAAGACAAACCTAATTCAGAGTTTACAATCAGTTGTGTTGCTAAACTTGTGTTTATCCACATTAATTGACTGTAGTGAGTCTGGCCTCTAGTCTAGACAAAGACAGTCTGTCTGTCTTACCACCAAACGTGCAAGTCTGTAATTATACTGAACAAAAACATAAACGCAACATGTAAAGTCTTGGTGCCATGTTTCATGAGATGAAATAAAAGATCCCAGAAATGTTCCATACACAGAAAAAGCTTATTTCTCTTGGATTTTGTGCAAAAATGTGTTTACATCCTTGTTAATGAGCATTTCTTCTTTGCCAGGATAATCCAACCACTTGACAGGTGTGGCATATCAAGAAATGATTAAACAGCATGGTCATTACACAGGTGCACCTTGTGCTGGGGACAATAAAAGGCCACTCTAAAATGTGCAGTTTTGTCACACAATACAATGACACAAATGTTTCAAGTTTTGAGGGAGCATGCAATTGGCATGCTGACTGCAGGAATGTCCATCAGAACTGTTGCCAGATAATTTTATGTTAATTTCTTGACCATAAGCCGCCTCCAATGTCATTTTCGCTAATTTGGCAGTACATCCAACCGGCCTCACAACCACGTGTAACAAAGCCAGTCCAGGACTTCCACATCCGGCTTCTTCACTTGCGGGATCGTCTGAGACCAGACTGATGAAACTGTGGGTTTGTACAACTGAAGAATGTTTGCACAAACTGTCAGAAACTGTCTCAGGGAAGCTCATGTGTGTGTTTGTCATCCTCACCAGGGTCTTGACCTGACTGCAGGTCAGCGTTGTTACCGACTTCAGTGGGCAAATGCTCACCTTCAATGGCTACTGGAACAATGGAGAAGTGTGCTCTTCATAGATGAATTCTGGGTTCAACTATACCGCGCAGAAGGCAGACAGCATGTATGGCGAGCGGTTTGCGGATTTCAACGTTGTGAACAGAGCGCCCCATGGTGGCAGTGGGGTTATGGTATGGGCAGGCATAAGCTACCGACAACAAACACAACAGCGTTTTATCATGGAAATTTCAATGCACAGAGAATCAGAGACTTGTTCCTGAGGCCCATTGTCACGCCATTCTTCCACCGCCATCACCTAATGTTTCAGCATGATAATGCTCTGCCCCATGTCGCAAGGATCTGTACACAATTCCTAGAAGCTGAAAATGTCCCAATTCTTCCTTGGCCTGCATATTCAACAGAGAGCCTGTTTGGGATGCTCTGGATCGACGTGTATGACAGCATGTTCCAGTTCCCGCCAATATCCAGCAACTTTTTTAATTGTTTTTATTTACAATGACGGCCTACCAAAAGGGAAGGGGGGGCTGGGATTAAAAAAATATTAAAATAAATACAGGACAAAACACATATCACAACACAACATAAAGAGAGACCTAATACAACAACATAACAGCAAAACATGACAACACAGCATGGTAGCAACACAACATGGTAGCAGCACAAAAACGTGGTACAAACATTATTGGGCAAAGTCAACAGCACAAAGGTCAAGAAGGTAGAGACAACAATACATCATACAAAACAGCCACAACTGTCAGTAAGAGTGTCCATGATTGAGTCTTTGAATGAAGAGATTGAGAAAAAACTGTTCAGTTTGAGTGTTTGCTGCAGCTCGTTCCAGTCGCTAGCTGCAGCAAACTGAAAAGACGAGCGACCCAGGGATGTGTGTGCTTTGGGGACCTTTAACAGAATGTGACTGGCAGAGCGGGTGTTGAATGTGGAGGATGAGGGCTGCAGTAGATATCTCAGATAGGGGGGAGTGAGGCCTAAGAAGGTTTTATAAATAAGCATCAACCAGTGGTTGTTGATGGTTAATAAGCATAAACTTTTCACAGCCATTGAAGAAGAGTGGGACAACATTCCACAGGACACATTCAACAGCCTGATCAACTCTATGCGAAGGAGATGTGTCACGCTACAAGAGCCAAAAGGTGGTCACACCAGAGACCGACTGGTTTTCTGATCCATGCCCCTAACTTTTTTTTAAAGGTATCTCTGACCAACAGATGCATATTTGTATTCCCAGTCATGTTAAATCTATAGATTCGGGACAAATTAATTAATTTCAATTGACTGATTTCCTTATATGAACTGTAACTGTAAAAATCTTTTTTAAATTGTTGCACGTTGTGTTTATATTTTTGTTCAGTGTATGTTATCTTTCAAAACATGCTTTAGGTTTATTTTTCAAGCTATTTAGAAGAACACACATCCTTGGTTAGGGTCAAACATGAAACCATAACAAAACAGGGTGAAATGTAATACATTTATACTGAACAAAAATATAAATGAACATGCAAGTATTTTCAGAATTTTTTTCGTATTAGCGTATAAACATTTTTAATGGTTATTTAATAGCATTATCGTTACATAGTCAAAAAAGTGAATTGTTAATACTTTCCTTATATTTTAAGAAATCAATGCCAAACTTAACATGGTTCATCATGGTAATGTCTTTGATAACCCTGAAAAGTTTATATTTGATAGGCAATTGTGAAGTAGAATTTAAATGGACACGTAAAATCTGATTTCCTTATTTATCAATAACTCATCCATCTCTTAGCTTTTCTCAAACTACGTTTCATGGGCCTCCATGAGAAGAAGTTTTTCAAATGTCCAAGATCGGGGAACATCGACGGACAGGCTAATTTGTTCAGCTTGAGGAAAGACACCTGCTGTACATACAAGGTTTAAAGACTAGGTTAAACATGGTGGTGGATATGAGGGTTTAAGTGAGGTTGCTTTTAACAGCGCCACATATAGGCCAATTGGTGTCATTCTTTTTGACCAAGTTACTCAAGGCCGCTAGTTTCTGTGTGCCAAATTCGAAAACAATTAACAGGTGTGCTTTGTTAAAAGTTCATCTGTGGAATTTCTAGCATTCTTAATGCATTTGAGCCAATCAGTTGTGTTGTGACAAGGTAGGGGTGGTATACAAAAGATAGCCTTATTTGGTAAAAGACCAAGTACATATTATGGCAAGAACAGCTCAAATAAGCAAAGAGAAACAATAGTCCATCATTACTTTAAGACATGAAGGTCAGTCAATCACTTTGAAAGTTTCTTTAAGAGCAGTCGCCAAAAAGCATCAAGCGCTATGATGAAACTGGCACTACAATGTAGAAAATGTGTTTGTGCACTTGTGTGTTTTAATGAGTTAATGAATTTGTGCAGTTCATTAGCATTGAGAATCTCTTAGAAAGTGCCACTCACACATCATCTTGGATCATAACAACATGCTGAACAATCTGATGACAAGGTCATTTAGAGTCTCTTTACTTCATCACATGCAGTTCAACACTCCTATTACTGTACTGATATGACTACTACATGCATGTACTACCTCTCATGGTAATATCATTCTGCAAGGTTGTGAGTGACCAGGCAAACGTTATTGCAAATCTGACATGAAGTTACACTATGGATACAGTACATTTTCTACATTTCAGAGTTTCTTCATCATACGGCAATCTTTCTGACATCGCTCCCACTGCAGTCCTACATCTGTTCCCACCAGGGAATACCAATTCATACTCCAAGCCAATCTCCCTCAGTATTTTCTTGACCTGGTCAAATTCCTTCTGCTAATGTTGAATATCTCCACAGTGGAGGGGAGGGGGTGTAAATACCGCTTTTGTCATGACGAATTGCATTGAGTTGATATAGCAACATCTATTTACCAGGGTGCAATTGAGACAATGGAACAGGGCCAGCAATGAATATAAATCATGTTCACACACACACACACACAAATAATAATGTAGATTATAACACTGGATATCCCAAAATAGTAAACCAAGAAGCAGGTAACAAAAATCTGCACTATTTGTACATTACCTAAAACATGTATTAGTATTGGCCGGAATGGCAGAATGCAGGCGTGATAAAAATGGATTCCACTCTTGATACAGATTGAACGTTAAGCCTCCGGTAACTGAACTTGAAATCACACCATGAGCTATTTGAAATCAGACTTCGTGTTCTTTGCCTTATGGTTCTTATTTGATGTCATAAAATATAATTCCACGAAATAAACACTACTAACTTTGTCTGAGATCAAACTTGATTAACAGGACATTACTAGAATAAAAGACACATGAAATAAACTGTCCACCAAAACAAGACGTGGCTCTGTTCTGCAGCCCATGTGCTGCAGCCATCAATACAGTCCTCAGGCCACAAGCAGCTCCTCCCCAGTAAAAGTCAATGACATCTTGAAAAGAACAGCACTCACACACATTATACTGGCATCTCAGTTTGGGGAGGGGTGGATGGGGAAGGAGCGACAAACAAAGATTTGTATTTTTTTTAACAATTCTGGTCCAGGATGCTTTCTTTCCTACGGATGAGTACAGTGACACAGCATTATCCATGCATGCAGTTGTAACTCTATATGAAACCATAAAACCATCACCTAGAGCAGTGTTTTCCAACCTTTTTCAGTTACTGTACCACCAATCAGGAGCGGTGTGTGATTAAAAATCACTGGGGACCCCCCTCCCCAATTTTTTTTTAAAGGATTTTTCTTTATTTTACCATTTACTATTACTATTTTCTACATTGTAGAATAATAGTGAAGACATCAAAACGATGAAATAACACATATGGAATCATGTAGTAACCAAAAAAGTGCTAAACCCTGGAATGAGTAGGTGTGTCCAAACCGAGACAATAAGAAGACACAGTGGCAGAATAAATTCAACCACACCTGTTTCATCACAAAACCGAATAGCAACCTCTGTCCAGTGAAGTCCACAAAGCATATCGCATGTACAGTAACAGACAGTTACATGCCATATAGCACGGTCAAGCAAGTTCATGTTTCCGACATTTTTGGACTACTAAACAACTATTGATTTAGAACCACAGAGTTACCGCAAGTCGCAAAGAAAACCGGAGTTGCCTCCACTATTCCAGCACCATTTCAACTTCAACATTATCAAATCCCCTATGCTTAGTCAATAAAGTGACAACTTAAAGATACTAAAAACTATTTAGTCCAATCAACGTAAGCTAAATATGATGTGGCTGTCCATGGTTCTCATTTCTGTGAGTGTGTGTGTGTGTGTGTGTGTGTGTGTGTGTGTGTGTGTGTGTGTGTGCTTTCATGCAAGTAGAAAAAACATGTTGACTCACCCTACTTGTAGAGAAACGCCAATGCCATCCTCCTCTTTTATGTTGCCTAAACGGTCTATCACTCTGTCATACAGTACACACTTTTATATTTTGTTGTCCTAGGCTACCTGGCTATAATGCTTGCTCGCTAGCCTAACGTTAGCTAGTTAACATTAGCCTTCTACATCTAGCTAAATATTGAACTTCCATTCTCTCTGGCCAGGGGCACAACAATTTATGAATTAATGGTTGGATTAGAATCACCATTATAATCATTGGCCAGTATGGAAAATTAAGTAAAACCACAAGTCCAAATCCCTATCTCCATCCATAGCTAATTTAGGAAAGGGACAATTTTAGCTACTCCAGCTAGCCACTGGAGGACAACAACACAACGAGATGCGACAATTCAAGTTTTTCTGTCAATGACGTATGCACTCAATGGGATTTGATAGGAGTGACGCCAAAATCCAAGCTGGCATCCCTTGACAATTTTTGTTGGGTGCGCCAGGACCATTCACAGTTGAGCTCGCTCAGTTTTTATCAAGGGAGGCCAAATGCTCAATGGCTTCCCTTCAATGCTAGGGGCGACAACAATGTCATACTCGTTTGGACCAGACAGCATCATATAGATGGCCTACACGTAGAGAGACAGAGGGGCGCTATTTCGCTCACTCGGATGCTTTCTAATGTGAGATACAGTACATTCAGCCTCTTGCGAATTGAAGGAAAATTCTGAAACACAGAAAGACGAAAGATAAATTATTTTTATTGGTCAATTTTGGGGGGGAAGCCTGGCTTCCCTTGGCATCCAAGAATACACGCCACTGCCAACAACTGAATTCTGCTCTGCCCGCAATACTCCTGAAGTACCCCCTCATGCGCATTTTACCAGTAGGCCTATGGTCTCATGAGTCTTCTCACGTACCCACTGTGGAAAGGCCTAGTACCCCCAGTGGTCATAGTACCCCTGGTTGGGAACCACTGACCTCAAGTGTGTATTTGTTCAAGGAAAAACAAGGAACGTGTCTTCCTCATCCAATAGTGTGTCAGATAGTACAACACACAATGGTTCCCTATGAAGCTGATGGTCTGTGCAAGTCCTTGTTGTAAGATAGAGAAGGTGACCTTATGAAAATCTTATCAATGACAGCAAACCTAAATTAAATAATTTCCTGAGCTTCATAATACTTAACAACATTTCCTTTTTAAAATTATATTTATTATAAAATTTGTCTCAAAAGGTTTAATAATATTGCATTCGATGAATTAACTGTTGCTTTAAAATGGACCAAAGTGACCGGCTGTAAACTAGTAAATACGAGAACTACAGTATGTAACATCCATGGATAAATACATAATGCTTCATTAAATCCATAACTTTGATCTAAAAGAACACATCCTGTCATTTTCAGAGCTGAACACTATGCACAGTACTTTTTTTATTTTCTTAATATGCTAATTCATTTTCAATAAATCTGGAAATCATGTTGAACCCTTTTAGGAAATGATCCTACGTAAATTTCAAAGCTAGTGTTTTTTTCACCTTAAATATGCCATGGAATGAAAGCAGTGGGGCTAATTATGAGCATTCTTAGCTGAATTAGCATTGGGGTGTTTGGTAAGACTGTGCTTGCCTTTGTCCTGATCCCCAAACTGATCCCATACTTATTCCTCCAAAGGTCAGGGGTCACTTGGTTAATTAAGGGCCCAAATCGGTCTTTAGACAAACCTATCTGAGGTTAATGCTTTCCCTTTTAAGGTCCAGTTGCTCCACCTGGTACCCCTAAGCTAATTTAGTGTAGCTTTGTGTAGACTGTGCTAATCTAGTCACAGACATGCAAGCAGGTTAACCCTGCTCTGCAGTGCTCAGTGCTGGGCAGGAACAGGCCTTTCATTCGTGGAATTTCAGTCAATGAAGAATGCCGTAAACTCAGACCCCGAATCACAGAATCGTCTTCCAGCTTGTCATATCAAACACTTTAATGGGGGTCATCCTAAACCTCTCAAAGAGCTAAATATTATACAGAGTGTAGGCTAAGCAACGTTTATGTTGTATGTGGAGGGCAATGCTTTCAATGGTTGTATTATCTTGCAAGTGTGGACCCCTGCCAAACATTCAGTATGAGGACAAGAGGGGGGCACTACTTCTATACCCACTGCTCTTTGTACTATTTGAACTAATCCACTCATTTAAACTGTATTAAATGTTATTTTACAAAATGGGATTAAGGCTTTAACACATTAGCAAGGTAACACATTTTTCTTTCAAATAATCAATCCTCTATGAATAATCTATATAATCTATGTCAGATTTACACAAACAGCTGTCACAATCAAAACAATATTATTGACGTAATCAAATATTACAGTGATATGAAACACTTGCACAGATACAACTAACTTTCACAAACAGAAATGGTTGACTTCCCAGATGGCAAAATCATACATGCTTAAACTTCAATCACAACAATCACACGCATTCCAGTAAAACGTGGACTATGACTTTTCTACTGCTAAATTATTACAATGCTTCCAGTAAATCTGCAGTAAATCTTCATGTTCAGAGCGTTTACAGATAATCCAGAGCCAAATCAGTCACCATGAATCAGTCTCGCCTGATCTCCTTAGAATGAGGTTCTGCCTCATTAAAGTGTGAACACGTTTGTAAAACAATTGGAAAATAATTCCCTCACTGTTTTGTTAATGGGTGGCAGTATGCTCTTTAGAAAAGCATGTCAGGCAGTTCATGCTATAATGCTACCATGTACTGTATCAGTGTTAATTTATTTATCCTTTATGATTCTTATTCTCAAATAAATTTCATTTTAGAAATGAAAATTGTAGATATTGTACAGTGATAACGATCAATCAATCAAGACGATTGTAGTGACAATGTTGGAAACAACAGGAAAATAGTAATATTTTAAGGAAAAGACAAAGGACAAATATCTATCCAGTTATGCAAACTGTTTGAGATATGAAGTTTCGGATAGTTCTTCAATATAGACACTTTCCATTTACATCTGGAATGTTTTTTGGAGTTTTTTTTAAAGATATGCACATTTCGATATTAGTAATACTATGTCTAAAGAAAGACAAATAAATGTAATGCAATCTAAAACACTTACCAAATGATCTTTATTTTGCTGGGTGTACTCTCATTAAGTATTGCATAGTAGTGTGTTGTGGTAGTTGTCACACTGTCTCCATTAGTTCAGAAAATGTACAACAGTCTCAAGTCCCCAAGAGCAGACTAACAATGAATCAAAGCTATGAAAATATGTGAATTTAGCTCAGCAAATAGGATTAAAGATGGCTAAGTCCAAATGGCTGGAAGCACAGCATGCATTACAGAGGAATTCTTTCAGGAAAGATAATCCCCATGTGCGTTTTAACACACTTCACTCATCCCCACGTTTTTACACCCTATCATAGTAAACCATGTTTGATCGACTATCCAGAAGACTTATGATCAAGTTGCCAATATAGAGTCATCAAACCCACAGTACCTTCTACAAACAAAACATCTGATGATGTATGCCTGCATCTATAGGCGACAGTGAGAGCTCTGGAAGTCAGAGTGAGGAGTGGCATTGTTGTCATATCACAGAGAAGCAGCCAGGCAGGAAGTGGGTGTGTCATCTGTATCATTAGGTGTGAGGATGATACTAATTGCTTACCTTCAGCACCTCCATGGGCAGCTGGGATGCGGGGGGCAGGCTGGGAGGAGCGCTGACGTTGATGGCCGGTGTCTGGCCGTGCGTGTGATTGTGGGCGGCGGTGATCTGGGGGTACTGCGAGGTGGAGGAGGCCTGACGTCTCTGCTGCTCCCGCCGCTCCTGCTCCTGGAGCTGCTCTCGCATTAACTGCTGCCGCAGCAGGATCCGTGATGTCGTGGTAGAGGAGCCCAATGGGGGCTTGGAAGATGAGCATGGCTGGTCTGAAGGTTTACTGCAGAATGGCGAGACAGACACCAGGCAGGGCATCAGGAGAGAAGAGGGTGAGGAGGGGGGTAAGACAATGGGGGGTAAGGAGTGGAAGAAAGGTCAGAGAAAAGAGAGGGGCATTGAACCGTTATGATCTACAGTACTGGGATCAGGAAGAAGCCACATGACAGTGAGAAAAGATACAAATGTCTTCTAAATGTGTCCTAGATGTTACACGGAACTGCTGGTCTGCAAGAGTGTCCTTTCTGCAGCAGAATACTGCACACCCTCCCTCCTCACTGAGGAGGAATTTTAGCCCCAATCACTCAGTCATATACAGTTGAAGTCGGAAGTTTACATACACCTTAGACAAATATTTAAACTCAATTAAAAAAAATTCTTGACATTTAATCCAAGTAAAAAATCCCTGTCTTAGGTCAGTTAGGATCACCACTTTATTTTAAGAATTTGAAATGTCAGAGTAATAGTAGAGAGAAGGATTTATTTCAGCTTTTATTTCTTTCATCACATTTTCAGTGGGTCAGACGTTTACATACACTCAATTAGTATTTGGTATCATTGCCTTTAAATTGTTTAACTTGGGTCAAACGTTTTGGGAAGCTTCCCACAATAAGTTGGGTGAATTTTGGCCCATTCCTCCTGACAGAGCTGGTGTAACTGAGTCAGGTTTGTAGGCCTCCTTGCTCGCACACACTTTTTCAGTTCTGCCCACAAATGTTCTATTGGATTGAGGTCAGGGCTTTGTGATGGCCACTCCAATACCTTGACTTTGCTGTCCTTAAGCCATTTGCCACAACTTTGGAAGTAATGCTTGGGGTCATTGTCCATTTGGAAGACCCATTTGCAACCAAGCTTTAACTTCCTGACTGATGTCTGAGATGTTGCTTCAATATATCCACATAATTTTCCTACCTCATGATGCCATGTATTTTGTGAAGTGCACCAGTCCCTCCTGCAGCAAAGCACCCCCACAACAAGATGCTGCCACACCTGTGCTTCACGGTTGGGATGGTGTTCTTCGGCTTGCAAGCCTCCCCCTTTTTCCTCCAAACATAGCGATGGTTATTATGGCCAAACACTTCTATTTTTGTTTCATCAGACCAGAGGACATTTCTCCAAAAAGTACGATCTTGGTCCCCATGTGCAGTTGCAAACTGTAGTCTGGCTTTTTTATGGCGGTTTTGGAGCAGTGGCTTCTTCCTTGCTGAGCGGCCATCCAGGTTATGTCGATATAGGACTCGTTTTACTGTGGATATAGATACTTTTGTACCCGTTTCCTCAAGCATCTTCACAAGGTCCTTTGCTGTTGTTCTGGGATTGATTTGCACTTTTCACACCAAAGTACGTTCATCTCTAGGAGACAGAACGCGTCTCCTTCCTGAGCGGTATGACGGCTGCGTGGTCCCATGGTGTTTATACTTGCGTACTATTGTTTGTACAGATGAACGTGGTACCTTCAGGCCTTTGTAAATTGCTCCCAAGGATGAACCAGGTCTTTCTGAGGTCTTGGCTGATTTCTTTTGATTTTCCCATGATGTCAAGCAAAGAGGCACTGAGTTTGAAGGTAGGCCTTGAAATACCTCCACAGGTACACCTCCAGTTGACTCAAATGATGCCAATTAGCCTATCAGAAGCTTCTAAAGCCATGACATCATTTTCTGGAATTTTCCAAGCTGTTTAAAGGCACAGTCAACTTAGTGTATGTAAACTTCTGACCCACTGGAATTGTGATACAGTGAATTATAAGTGAAATAATCTGTCTGTAAACAATTGTTGGATAATTACTTGTGTCATGCACAAAGTAGATGTCCTAACCGACTTGCCAAAACTATAGTTTGTTAACAAGAAATGTATGGAATGGTTGAAAAAACGAGTTTTAATGACTCCAAGTGTATGTGAACGTCTGACTTCAACTGTATATACACTGCTCAAAAAAATAAAGGGAACACTTAAACAACACAATGTAACTCCAAGTCAATCACACTTCTGTGAAATCAAACTGTCCACTTAGGAAGCAACACCGATTGACAATACATTTCACATGCTGTCGTGCAAATGGAATAGACAACAGGTGGAAATTATAGGCAATTAGCAAGATACCCCCAATAAAGGAGTGGTTCTGCAGGTGGGGACCACAGACCATTTCTCAGTTCCTATGCTTCCTGGCTGATGTTTTGGTCACTTTTGAATGCTGGCGGTGCTTTCACTCTAGTGGTAGCATGAGACGGAGTCTACAACCCACACAAGTGGCTCAGGTAGTGCAGCTTATCCAGGATGGAACATCAATGCGAGCTGTGGCAAGAAGGTTTGCTGTGTCTGTCAGAGCAGTGTCCAGAGCATGGAGGCGCCACCAGGAGACGTGGAGGAGGCCGTAGGAGGGCAACAACCCAGCAGCAGGACCGCTACCTCCGCCTTTGTGCAAGGAGGAGCAGGAGAAGCACTGCCAGAGCCCTGCAAAATGACCTCAAGCAGGCCACAAATGTGCATGTGTGTCTGCTCAAACGGTCAGAAACAGACTCCATGAGGGTGGTATGAGGGCCCGACGTCCACAGGTGGGGGTTGTGCTTACAGCCCAACACCGTGCAGGACGTTTGGCATTTGCCAGAGAACACCAAGATTGGCAAATTCGCCACTGGCGCCCTGTGCTCTTCACAGATGAAAGCAGGTTCACACTGAGCACGTGACAGACGTGACAGAGTCTGGAGACGCCGTGGAGAACGTTCTGCTGCCTGCGACATCCTCCAGCATGACCGGTTTGGCGGTGTGTCAGTCATGGTGTGGGGTGGCATTTCTTTGGGGGGCCGCACAGCCCTCCATGTGCTCGCCAGAGGTAGCCTGACTGCCATTAGGTACCGAGATGAGATCCTCAGACCCCTTATGAGACCATACACTGGTGCGGTTGGCCCTGGGTTCCTCCTAATGCAAGACAATGCTAGACCTCATGTGGCTGGAGTGTGTCAGCAGTTCCTGCAAGAGGAAGGAATTGATGCTATGGACTGGCCCGCCCGTTCCCCAGACCTGAATCCAATTGAGCACATCTGGGACATCATGTCTCGCTCCATCCACCAACGCCACGTTGCATCACAGACTGTCCAGGAGTTGGCGGATGCTTTAGTCCAGGTCTGGGAGGAGATCCCTCAGGAGACCAGCCGCCACCTCATCAGGAGCATGCCCAGGCGTTGTAGGGAGGTCATACAGGCACGTGGAGACCACACACACTACTGAGCCTCATTTTGACTTGTTTTAAGGACATTACATCAAAGTTGGATCAGCCTGTAGTGTGGTTTTCCACTTTAATTTTGAGTGTGACTCCAAATCCAGACCTCCATGGGTTGATAAATTGGATTTCCATTGATTATTTTTGTGTGATTTTGTTGTCAGCACATTCAACTATGTAAATAAAAAAGTATTTAATAAGATTATTTCTTTCATTCAGATCTAGGATGTGTTGTTTAAGTGTTCCCTTTATTTTTTTGAACCCCCACCCTCTGCCTCCTCTCCCACGCTGTGTCCAACCTCGGGTCAGCCACGGCCAGCCCTATAAGGGACTGTGTTGTGGGGGTATAAAGTTGTTTGATGCCAATATCTCGCCATGCTCAGAATCACAATGGCTTGATCCTGCCTCCATTTATCACAGCAGTGCAGACAGGGCCTGCCATGATATTAGACAAATATTATTAAAACTTTTAACCCCTCGCCCATAATTTAGGAGCTAAACTGCCTCGATGCCGTTATGTGGGGAGAATGTATGGGCTTCCGTCACCTTCAAAGTAATTACACACTAAACGGGAAGCGTGCCTGGGCATTCTGCAATGAGGGAAGTAGCAGAGAAGCGGAGGAGTGGGGGTGAGAACGGAGGGAATAGGGGAGGTGAAAGAGGAAGAGTGAAATATTTGCAATCGGTAATATGTGCTTGTTACAGTTAAAAAAAAAATTGCGCAGCACATTATTCATTCATCAGGTCAGGCAAACCTGAGTATGGACCCATTAGCATGCCTAGAGAGACCTAACATCTGTTAAGTTCAAGCAGGCAATACAGTGCCATGTTTGCAATCTTGTCCTCTTCAGATGTTTGTCCTACAGTTATACACTTCAAACACTTGGCCAGCGCTGCTTTTTTCACTCTCTCTCTCTTTCCCGTCTCTCTCGTTCTCAGCTGAACTGCACCGATACCCTCTTCACATTGACTTCATTCTTTTATCTGGCATGTGCTGCTTGTCTCATCTCTCTCCCTCTCTCTCAGTTTCTCCTATGTATTAGTATCCATCGACGTGCATGCTAACCAATTATGATATTTGACTTCCTTTCAATGGATCATGCTCATCCTAGACCTACCGTATCGCATGTCACGCAGACAGGTAGATCCCTAAGAAGGTTTGCATCTCACCATCTCACAGGCTGAAAGGACACCATGTTAACTCTCACTCTCTCACACACACACCGACCTGGACACTGTAGAAGGCATCTCATGTCATAAACAGATATGGACTAGTAGTGTATTCTGTGTTGTTTTGTAGGGCCCATGTCAGTATTTTGATACAGGATAGGTGGGAGATAAGAAGCAGGTGTATTTTGGTGGCTGATGCCTCCTTCAGGCAATGTGCATCAGTTACACCCACTCACCTAATGGGCTAGGCCCATATGGGTACTGGGTATGGGGCTGGGACTGGGGCTGGGACTGGATATGGGACTGGATATGGGACTGGATATGGGTCTGGATATGGGGCTGGGACTGGATATGGGGCTGGGACTGGATATGGGGGCTGGGACTGGGGCTGGGACTGGATATGGGGCTGGATATGGGACTGGATATGGGGCTGGGTACGGGGCTGGGTACGGGGCTGGGTACGGGGCTGGGACTTGGGCTGGGACTTGGGCTGGGACTTGGGCTGGGACTTGGGCTGGGACTTGGGCTGGGACTTGGGCTGGGGTGTTGGTGGGGCTGGGGTGTTGGTGGGGCTGGGGTGTTGGTGGGGCTGGGGTGTTGGTGGGGCTGGGGTGTTGGTGGGGCTGGGGCTGGGTATGGGGCTGGGGTGGTGGGGGATAGGAGCAAGGTAATGATAATCGATCGAACATCTGCTGAGCTGCAGGTGTCTTTTCCTCCTCTTCTTGTCAATGTGTTAACTGATGATCTCACCCTTCTACATCACTGATCATAGCACTCCTTCATTCACAGCCACCTTCCCTCCCCACTAAACAAGTGACTGTGACACACATGTCCCTGGAGCATAACAAATGACACATACTGTATGTGTAGGCTGAAGACTAAATCCTAGTCTGAATAGTGTCTAAATGTAGCCAAAATCCTATACTTGGATTTAAAAAATGACTATCACAGAAAGGGGAACTTTTCTTCACACACAGTTTCAGTTCTCAATGTGTTTTCAAATTTAGACACTTGCTGTTTTCCAGACAGAATCCTGCTGCAGGCCTAAAATAGAGAGGGTGTGCTGGAGCAGAAGCTGCCGGGATGGAGCCTTCCCAGAGTGAGCGATCCTTTTGATGAAAACCTCAGCAAAAGGTCTTGCCAATCCAGCTGTGCAGTAATCGGACTAATTAGCCAGTCCAGTCAAACGCAGCCTTGGTCAAAGCCATCCCTCCACACTGAGCTTTAGACATACCATCATTCCTCTTTATTTTGTATAAGCTAACATGTCAACCCCTCGTAAACTGGAAGATACATTCATAGGTGTTTTTATATCTGACCAATTTTCTGACAACTGAAGTATATTACAAATACACATTTTATTTTAAGTTTGAATTGGATCACACACACCAAAAAATGCAATAATGTTAGGGCCAAAAATGTTTATAGGCCTGAAGAAGCCTGCTACAAAATGCAATTTTCTACACAGTAACTACACTGAGAGAGGTTAATACAATACTTACATCTGAGGTCTCGGACATGGAGGAAATGCAGTCTGTGTCTTTTCCCCATTTTTACAAACTGATTATGGCATGTCTGGGGCAAGCGAATCATCTCCTTGAAAAACTGTGACCGGGAGACCTCATGACTGACTTAAACAAGACCAAAATGTTTCCAGTGGTGGATCCTTTTCATCCGCACATTATATTTTGGGCTATGATAACGATCTGTGGCGCTGCTATGCCCCTTTATCAAGTGAATGTTGGAAATCCCCTAACAAGCATTAAGAAGACACAAAGATCAGTAAAACTTGATTCTCAAATCTTGTACTTATAAAATGCATCCCAAAAAGTTTTATAACCGGGAATCTTATCATCTTACATAGTTGTATTGAGGCAGGCTCAAGATTACAACCAGTGACCACTGTGTGTGTAGGTTCTGCCCTCACTAACACATTAACCGACTGCCAGATGGCTTTTTGCCCAGTTGTTTCTAAGCAGAATACTGAAACCCATAAAAAGACCCTTTGTCTGGTTTAACTTTCCACTATTGTGTGCACACACCTCCTCTCTGTGCATGTGTATCAGGAAACACAATGGCTGCACAGTCTTGCATGGCCACACCCCCTGGCTGAGAGGTTTTTAGGAGAGAGAGAGAGAGAGAGCTCCTGGACTAGAGGTGGTTCAATGGCTAGGAGAGGAGGCTGCAGCCCACCCTCACACACCTTAATGACTTGCTGGATATAGAATGGCTTGGTCGAGTCAGTGGGAGAGCAGTCAATCAAACCTCACAATGGACAATAACAGCTCTATAACAATACTAATACCTGTTCAAAAACCAAGAGTGATAATGATGACACAATAAACAACACGTTAGCATATCGATGTGCTTTCTATTCTGTCTGCAAACATAACAATCAATGCTATTAGCCGAAACACGTTTGGTTTTCACATACAAAAGTATTTCTCTGGTCAACTTCTAATTGTCCTTCAATCGTGGCTGAATGAATATCTTTCAAACGTTGTATTTGCATATCTGTATATTAACATATGAGTTCCAAACAAAGGACAATACACCAAAACATTTAGTGCATTCTGGCAACAGTAGCATACACTGTGTAAAATGGCCTGTTTCCAACTGCGTACATGTACTTTAAGTCAGAATATCTTTAATGATAAGAAGTAGAAACAGCACTGAGAAGTCAGAATAAAAACAGAGCTTGACTAGTCTTGATTAGTCGGCTCTGGAAGGTCATGCCAGCGTGCTTATGGGGAGAAAATGCTCCTTCAGAACAAAAACCAGAGCAACCGTCCACCTCCACTGCAGACCTACCCAGAACATCTGAATGTGCAATAGACCACAGACAATCACCTGCAAAGTTCCTCGTGTCGAAATCCCTAAGGAATTAACATGGTCCACACACCCCCACACAGTTGTGAAGAGGGCACGACAACACCTCTTCCACCTCAGGAGGCTGAAAAGATTTGGCATGGGCCCTCAGATCTTCAAAGTTCTTTTAAAATGTATTTTACCAGATAAGTTGACTGAGAACACATTCTCATTTACACCAACGACCTGGGGAATAGTTACAGGGAAGAGGAGGGGGATGAATGAGCCAATTGTAAACTGCAGATGATTAGGTAGCCATGATGGTATGAGGGCCAGATTGGGAATTTAGCCAGGACACCGGGGTTAACACCCCTACTCTAACAAAAAGGGACCTGTGATCTTTAGTGACCATAGAGTGTCAGGACACCCATTTAACGTCCCATCTGAAAGACAGCGTCATACACAGGGCAATGTCCCCAATCACTGCCCTGGCACATTGAAATCTTTTTTAGACCAGAGGAAAGAGTGCCTCCTACTGGCCCTCCAACACCACTTTCAGCAGCATCTGGTCTCCCATCCAGGGACGGATCAGGACCCAACACTGCTTAGCTTTAGAGGCAAGCCAGCAGTGGGATGCAGGCCTACAGCGGCACAATTGAGAGCATCTTGACTGGCTGCATCACCGCTTGGTACGGCAACTGCAAAGCACCCGACCACAAGGCGCTACAGACGGTGGTGAGTATATCACTGGGGCCGAACTCCCTGCCATCCAGGACCTCTATATCAGGCAGTGTCAGAGGAAAGCCTAAAAAGTTGTCAGACTCCTGCCACCCGAGCCATAGACTGTTCCCACTGCAACAGCACGACAAGCGGTACCAGTGCACCAAGTCTAGAACCAACAGGACCCTGAACAGCCATAAGATTACTGAATAAGACTGCTAAATAGCTTATCAAATGGCTACCCAGACTACCTGAATTGACCCTTTTTTGCACTAACTCTCTTACACTGACGCCCCAACACACACACACCCCAAAACACACACACGCACACACGCACACTGAAGCCACTCACACATGCCCTCACTCACCATATACGCTGCTGTAGCTGTCTATTATCTATCTTGTTGCCAAGTTACTTTACCCATACACTACATGGCCAAAAGTATGTGGACACCCCTTCAAATTAGTGGATTTCAGCCACACCAGTTGCTGACAGGCGTATAAAATCGAGTACACCGCCATGCAACCTCCATAGACAAACATTGGCAGTAGAATGGCCTTACTGAAGAGCTCAGTGACTTTCAACGTATCACTGTCAAAGAATGCCACCTTTCCAACAGGTCAGTTCATCAAATTGTTGCCCTGCTAGATCTTCCCCAGTCAACTGTAAGTGCTGTTCTTGTGAAGTGGAAACGTCTAGGAGAAACAACGGCTCAGCGGCAAAGTGGTAGGCCACCGAAGTTCACAGAACGGAACCGCCAAGTGCTGAAGCACGTAAAAAATGTCTGTCCTCGGTTGCAACACTCACTACCGAGTTCCAAACTGCCTCTGGAAGCAACGTCAGCACAATAACTGTTCGTCGGGAGCTTCATGAAATGGGTTTCCATGGCCGAGCAGCCACACACAAGCCTAAGATCACCATGCGCAATGGTTGGCCGGAGGGGTGTAAAGCTCACCACCATTGGACTCTGGAGCCCTATAAAGGTGTTCTCTGGAGTGATGAATCACACTTCACCATTTGGCAGTCCGACGGACGAATCTGGGTTTGGTAGATTCCAGGACAACGCTACCTGCCCAAACGCATAGTGCCAACTGAAACATTTTGTGCAGGAGGAATAATGGTCTGGGGCTGTTTTTCATGGTTCGGGCTAGGCCCCTTAGTTCCAGTGAAGGGAAATCTTAACGCTACAGCATACAATGACATTCTAAACAATTTTATGCTTCCAACTATGTAGCCACATTTTGGGGAAGGCCCTTTCCTGTTTCAGCATGACAATGGCCCAGTGCACAAAGCGAGGTCCATACAGAAATGATTTGTTGAGATCGGAGTGGAAGAACTTGACTGGTCTGCACAGAGCCCTGACCTCAACCCCATCAAACATCTTTGGGATGAATTGGAAAGCCGACAGCAAGCCAGGCCTAATCACCCAACCACAGTGCCTGACCTCACTAATGCTCTTGTAGCTGAATGGAAGCAAGTCCCCGCAGCAATGTTCCAACATCTAGTGGAAATCCTTCCCAGAAGAGTGGAGGCTGTCATAGCAGCAAAGGGGGGACCAACTCCATATTAATGCCTATGATTTTGGAAATGAGATGTTCGACTAGCAGGTGTCCACATACCTTTGGCCATGTAGTGTATATGTACATAGCTACCTCAATTACCTCATACCCCTGCACATCGACTCAGTATTGGTACTCCCTCTATATAGGCATGTTATTTTTACTCACTGTGTATTTACTCGTGTCACAATAAAAAAATATATATATCTTTAACTCTACATTGTTAGTAAGGATCCGTAAGTAAGCATTTCACTGTTAGTCTACACCTGTTGTTTACGAACCACGTGACAAATGCAATTGTATTTTAACTCTCGAAACTTTTTGCACCGACTCCCACTCACCCACTGTTAAATACAGACACACACAAAGAACATTACCCTCTTACTTTTACTACCCTTTATAACTTATTCATTTTTATTAAAGTCTTCACATTGTTTTGTTTTTCATCAATGTGTATTGCGCTGTTAGAGCGTGCAATTCTTCTGTTTGTTTTTTCATTACTTTTTTTACTGGGGGTTTGGCAGTCAGGATCTCCAGTCTCCACTGAGTGTCGTTAGCACCCCATGGTTCCCCTTATCCAACTGTCGGCAGAGATAAAACAGCAAGTTCTTCCGTCTGGCATGGAAGTGGCTAGAGTCTTCAGAGGTGTAAGGATAATTAGGAGTCTGAAAATAGGGTATTTGGTGCAGTGCTACTTTTTCCTAAATTGCACATACATTTCTTGAATTCCAATGCAAAAGCTTCCAACCTATCTGTCCAAAATCAAATCCATCCAAAGAACACCCAGAGCAACAAACAACCCATCATTTCACTCTATACACACACACACACACACACACACACACACAACAGCATGGAGGTGCAGCTACTCACCGGTGGTTAGTGTAGGGGTAAAAGTGACTAGGTGTGTGGAATCATCTTCTGAGACACACAGAGCCCAGAGCCCTGTGCCTGCAGTATGCAGGTGCCTTGGTTCCTGGTTGGGATCAGGTGTTCTACAGTCTTCCTGCTGGAGGTGAAGGTAGAGCAGCACTAATGACATGCTTGGCTGCACTACTGCACACTGTTCTGCTCAGAACCTCCACCTACCCAACCCCCACTGCCAGGGTTGGGTAGGTTACCTTCTAAATGTAATCCGTTACAATTACCAGTTACCTGTCGAAAACTGTAATCAGTAACATCACTTTTGGATGACCCAAACTCAGTAATGTGATGACTTTCAGTTATGTTTAGATTACTTTCCCCTTAAGAGGCATTAGAAGAAGACAACATTTAATATTACCAATTGAATGACATCTACTGCAAGATAAATCGATGTTAGAGTTTACGTTGCTGGCCATAAATGGAATATATGAGGCAGTGTTGGAGGAAGACCCCAAAAAGTTGTCACACTCCAGCCACCCAAGCCATAGACTGTTCTCTCTGCTACCGCACGGCAAGCGGTACCAGTGCACCAAGTCTAATCAACAGGGCCCTGAACCAACAGGACCCTGAACAGATGCCTCACAAGTCCTCAACTGGCAGCTTCATTAAATAGTACCCCCCAAAACACCAGTCTCAACATCAACAGTGAAGAGGCGACTTCAGGATCCTGGCCTTCTAGGCAAAGTTGCAAAGAAAAAGCCATATCTCAGACTGGCCAAGAAAAATAAAAGATTCAGATGGGCAAAAGAGTCGCCTCTTCACTGTTGACGTTGAGACTGGTGTTTTGCAGGTAATATTTAATGAAGCTTCCAGTTGAGGACTTGTGAGGTGTCTGTTTCTCAAACTAGACACTCTAATGTACTTGTCCTTTTGGTCAGTTGTGCACCGGGGCCTCCCCCTCCTCTTTCTATTTTGGTTAGTGCCAGTTTGCGCTGTTCTGTGAAGGGAGTAGTACACAGCGTTGTACGAGATCTTCAGTTTCTTGGCAATTTCTCGCATGGAATAGCCTTCATTTCTCAGAACAAGAATAGACTGATGAGTTTCTGCCATTTTGAGCCTGTAATCGAACCCACAAATACTGATGCTCCAGATACTCAACTAGTCTAAGGAAGGCCAGTTTTATTGCTTCTTTAATCAGAACAGTTTTCAGCTGTGCTAACATAATTGCAAAAGGGTTTTCTAATGATTAATTAGCCTTTTAAAATGATAAACTTGGATTAGCTAACAACGTGCCATTGGAACACAGGAGTGATGGTTGCTGATAATGGGCCTCTGTACGCCCATGTAGATATCCCCTAAAAAATCTGCCGTTTCAAGCTACAATAGTCATTTACAACATTAACAATGTCTACAATTTGATGTTATTTTAACTGACAAAAAAATAGCTTTTCTTTCAAAAACAAGGACATTTCTAAGTGACCCCAAACTTTTGAACGGAGTGTATTTATGTTTCTAAATACATGGCTCAGGCATACTTTGTTGTTTATGTTTTTGTCATGGAAGACTGACTGAGGTCGTTGCTTCAAAACATGGTTAAAAAAAAATCTGGTCTCATGGAATGGCATCACTTTGAGCACTGCATGCCGACAAGTGCTATTTGCCTGATGTGAAAAATGAATGCCACATGATGCATTTGCTATAGGCCTTTTGTTTCAATTTTTGTTGGTGACACCATAAAATTGGGAATTAGAATACTTAATTAATTGAATAGGATCTCTATGGGTGACACTTTTATATCCAATCATTTGCAGCTGTTGAAGTCTAAAGTGTGCGAGTTTAAGTGTGTCCATTAAGCATTAGGATTTAAAAAAATAATAATTATCAGAACAAATTACAATTAGGTAGGTCTTCTTAATAAATTAAACTTGTTTTTGAAAGTATTCAGAACCCTTGACTTTTTCCACATTTTGTTACGTCTTATTCTAAAATGGATTAAATAAATAAAAAATCCTTAGCAATCTACACACAATACCCCATAATGACAAAGCGAAAACAGTTTTTGCAAATGTATACAAAATAAAAAAATAGAAATACCTTATTTACATAAGTATTCAGACCCTTTTCTATGAGACTCGAAATTGTCTATATAAAGGTCCCACAGTTGTCCGAGCAAATGCAAAGCCATGAGGTCGAAGGAATTGTCCATAGAGCTCTGAGACAGGATTGTGTCGAGGCACAGATCTGGGGAAGGGTACCCAAAAATGTCTGCAGCATTGAAAGTCCAAGAACACAGTGGCCTCCATCGTTCTTAAGTGGAAGAAGTTTGGAACCACCAAGACTCTTCCTAGAGCTTCCCGCCCGACCAAACTGAGCAATCGGGGGAGAAGGGCCTTGGTCAGGGAGGTGACCAAGAACCCGATGATCACTCTGACAGAGCTTGAGAATTCCACTGTGGAGATGGGAGAACCTTCCAGAAGGACAACCATCGCTGCAGCATTTCACCAATCAGGCCTTTATGGTAGAGTGGCCAGACAGAAGCCACTCCTCAGTAAAAGTCACATGACAGCCCGCTTTGAGTTTGCCAAAAGGCACCTAAAGACTCTCAGACCATGATAAACAACATTCTCTGCTGATAAAACCAAGATTGAACTCTTTGGCCTGAATGGAGGAAACCTGGCACCATCCCTACAGTGAAGCACGGTGGTGGCAGCATCATGCTGTGGGGATGTTTCTCAGCGGCAGGGACTGGGAGACTAGTCAGGATCAAGGCAAAAACCGGACGTGAACCCGATCCAACATCTCTGGAGACCTGAAAATAGCTGACAGAGCATGACAGGATCTGAAGAGAAACTCCCCAAATACAGGTGTGCCAAGCTTGTAGCGTCATACCTAAGAAGACTCAAGGCTGTAATCGCTGCCAAAGGTGCTTCAACAAAGTACTGAGTAAAGGGTCTGAATACTTATGTAAATGTGATATTTCTGTTTTGTTTTTTTATACATGAGTGTGAAGTACATTACCATGGAAGAGTTTACAAGGGAGGTGCCACCTCAAACTTGTATTATCTAGGCTGTGATCCACACTATGCAGCTGTTGCAGGACCACATTTCTCTCGCTGTCCACGGGTCGCAAAACAATGATTGACAGGCAGCTTAGCCTACACTTCCTCAATTTAACCATTATTGGGTTAAAATACACCTATAAATTGGTGAACAGCCATCCACAAACAACCACAATCCGTAAGGTGTGAATAATTGAGAGAGCAGCAGCATGATTCACATTATTGCTATGCAGATATCAATAATGGACCTAAACTATATCAGTATCGCTAGTAGGCTACACCACAGCTGTCGTCCTTACCTCTAAGCGTTTATTCAGGTTGGTTGTATAATCTTTGACGCCTTCAACAGTCCCACCATTGGAAGACATACCGTAGCTTTGACTGAAGTTTACAAAAACATATTCCTGCTCTTTTACCGCAATCCATAAAATGCATTTGGTGAGTCATCATAATGGTCTCGGACTTGTGGTCAGACTCGCTCAGGCGGAAACAAACGTACATTTGCGCCTTTTTTCAATTTTGATTTGAATGTCATTGAGAAAACAGAAAAGGTGTCAAAGTATTTTATAGCTGGTAACAGATGACAGTTTTTTTGTAAACAGTTAATCCGTTACTCCCCAAGCCTGCCCACGGTTCAGAACACTGATGTAGCTCTATCCTTGAGCTGTTCTTGTCTTTTAATGTTCTGTATTATGTAATGCTTCATGTTCTGTGTGGACCCCAGGAAGAGTAGCTGCTGCTTTCGAAACAGCTAATGGGGATCCTAATAAAATACCAAATACTGCCACCTGCTGCCTCTAGCCAGTACATATTTCTCTGTTTGTGGAGTCCATACCACTACTATACAAATCTCTGACAATATAAATTACAAGGTCTGCAGTTCCAATGTACAGACTGGCTAAAGGGTACTGTACACAAAAACACTGACTACAGTAAGGAAAGATTCAAAACTGATAAAACTGACCTTGACATAACTATGAAGAACACTCACAGCAAAGGAACGTGTATGCACTTGTATACAGTGCTTTGGTTAAGTAAGAAAAGTTAAGAGTACGACAGTTACAGATAAATTCAGTTGATGTATAAATTGTCAGGAAAACAAAGCAGCGAGTTGACAAATATTACAACTGATAATGGGGTTCTTTGTTGTCGTAGTTACGGGACAGGAAGGGCCGGTTGGGATCATTTGAACTTGCCGGGTCCTATTTCTGTAATTAAGTTTCATGCCTTTCATGAGTCTTGTCACTTGTTTATAGTAGAATGGCCTACTATCCTACTCCAGTCCTGCTCGCCTTCCCCTCTCTGGGTGCTATGACTAGGACGGCACTCTCAAGGACAACAGAAAACAACAACTACATTCAGATGATCATTGTATTACTTTAATATTACTGCTGCTGTGTACAGAATGGTGGGTGGCTATAAATAAGTAATAAGGCCCGAGGAAGTGTGGTATATGGCCAATATACCACAGCTAAGTGCTGTTCTTAAGCGCAACAACATGGAGTGCCTGGATACAGACCTTAGCCGTGGTATATTGGCCATATACCACACACCCCCAAGGTGCCTTATTACTATTATAAACTGGTTACCAATGTAATTAGAGCAGTAAAACTAAATGTGTTGTCATAGCCGTGGTATACGGTCTGATATACCATGGCTTTCAGACAATCAGAATTCAGGACTCAAACCACCCAGTTTATAATGTGCGATAAGTCACACCTTATTACAGACACTCTGCAAATGATCCTGACAGCATTAAAATGTTCTCTATTCGAAAATATGTTGGCTACCATCCTGTACAGTATGTCTTCATTTAGAAATGGGAGAATGGTGAAAAATGACTCGAAGTTAGTGTACACAGATAGCTGCCTGAAAATATGACTCCTTCCTTACCCCCCCCACTCTTGAGGAAAAATAACTGACCACATCCGCCTGAGCATGATGGTCACAAATATAGATGATGCAGACTGGAACATTGTGGTTTTACTCCTTCAATTATCTATTGTCAGGAAAGGATACAGAAGGGCATGGGGTTTTACCTGTGTCCTGGAAGAGGAGTCAGACTGATAAAGAAAATGATTTGTCAGTCTTACATCTGTTTACTCTGACTGTCAGATCCAACTGGAATGATAGAGAAATGAAATGAACATGGTCGTTTTCCAGTGAATTTGTTTAGAGCCAAAGTGAGAGTAAGGATACGGTCAGAGTGATTACATAACTACTGGGTTGGGTAGTATCTCACTCCACTCCAGCACCTGTCTGTCACTCAGACGCAATCAGATCCCCATCCTGGATCAGGAGAGGAACACCCTGGTCCTAGCCTGCCCTCTTTGGCATGATATGGAACAGAACAGAGCGCTCCCTGAGACCTTGACTGTCCCTTAAATCACCATGTTTCAGAGGCTGCATTGACACCCGCACTGGATGCCGATGCTCATGTAAAAACATAGAACCTAAAAGCAATGCAATACAGTATGTAGTTTGTGTGAGCATCTGACATCTCTGGTTCGGACTCCACAGAACAGAAAGCTTCCTGAGACTCTGAGCCACAATCCCCTTCTTATAGAGGCCACATTGAAACCAGCAATGGATACTGGATGCTCATGAAAAAACATACATCATAATGGAATACAGTATGTACTTTCTGTACATTTCTCTGCTTTTGCCATTTGATGCCCTTGAGTGAACTTTTACACTATATGTATCTTCTGTTTATGTAATTTTTAGGCCAAGATGTGGCCTAGAAGACAATTGCATGGAAGGTTCATTGAAGGACAACTCTTTTTAAGGCAACCTCTGGTCAAATGAGGCTTGGAGGGAGCCTTTGAGTTTGGGTGCATGGAGTGCATGACCATTGGAGGACAACTCTTAGGGACATCTCTGCTCCTTGAAAGCGTCATATAGTCATGTATGTAGTGTTTGAGTGCATGAATGGTGCATCCTTAACCGCTCAATTACTGTAGTCATCATATCACACAAACGGGAAGATCCAGAATGGAAAAACATTGGCAATGTGACTTACAGACATGTCCCATGCTTTGACAGAGGTTTAATGCTGCATTGACACCTCACCTCTTATCCACATCTGCGACAGATGAAGGATAGTGTGACAGGTATAGTAGGTGACGATTGGACACCAGTGATACTATTTCATACATAATGTCATGATATGAAATATCTCTCCAAAATGTATCTCAATTTTATTTTCATATGTCCGTTTTCTTTATTTAGTGCTGTGGGCCAACAAATGGTGTAGCACATATTTTGACCAGTCCTGACTTTGGGCCTACCAGAAGCTATGCTGCAAATTAAAACGGAGACATTAACAAATCCTTTCAAGAAACTTGCAGAATAATGACAGTCTAATTATAATGTCTAACATGTGCAGCTGGCTCCATGGGTTGCCCTGATAAATATCTCAGCAACAAACAACACCAGGCCCGCTTTGCATTGAAGGTGTCATATACATTGCTAAATTTACATCGCTAATTTACACTGCATAGAAGACAAGTTTCACAGTCTGTCTCAAGTCTATATCAAGCACACACAGTCTGGCTTTGAGTCTGCAGGGGTTCATTCGGCTGCTTGTGCCAAAAGCTTTCTGAGACAGCAAGAAAACAAACTAACTGTCAATAAAAGCAAGATAATTCATGATGTTATCACCGTATGATTTCAAATTTAGAAACACTGCACTTTAGGCCTATCATGCCAGTAAATCTCTGCCTAAGCTTTGTCCTTGCTTTACTGTAGTTGTCAGGGTATACCGCATCAGTCAAATGAATTAACCACCGTAGGCTGTTAGTGTCATAACCACAAGTGTATGTGAGGATAGTCAAAATTACCATACTCAATGTTTGGCTTTCTGTCCTGGTTGCAAAGCCATGCACTGCTTTTAGTAGGGCATTCTCACAGGAAAAGCAGAAAATGTAATTAATTCATGCATGTCAGATCATTTTGGAGACACACAAAAGTCCCAAAAACTGACATTAAATCACAACTCAAAGCTAGACCTTTTAAGTTATACTAAGAATGCAACTGCTGCGATGAGGGCACAAAAATACCATTCAGCTTATAACAATGTAATGAAATTTACTAATGAAGAAACAAGTTTAAAATGATGAATTAGGTTAGTCTCTCTCTCTCGACAGATGTTTTGGAAAAATAAAAAACTCCACAACAATGAAACTGGAAAAATATCCAACAAATTTCTGACAAAATGCCAAGATCCAGAATGCAAAAAATAGATTGGGTCCACCACAAGAATGCTATAAGACCTCTAGACACAGAAGAGCACTGTCATGTTCAGACAGTGTTTCAGACACACACCACCCTTCTATCTGGGGAACCTCTGTTTAGCAGAAAGGTCACATGTCTCCACCACTAAGGACAATAAGGAAATGATACAGAATTACCAGACGCAAAGAGACAATATTGCTTTAAACCACTTCCATGCAATAGGCATGCATTGACAGGCGTTTTAGACCACTGCTGAATGTAAGGCATTCTCATACACTATGCCATTACACAGATTATGGTATAAAGACTTATTAAGTTAAATGTATAAGTCTTCAGAATAGAAAAGTTCCAGTTATTTGTTCAGTCTGATCTTACAAAGAGAGACATAACCAAAGTGACAACAATTCAGCTGAGGCCTGGACCCCAGGCAGCAGAGGGGTATAAGGTCATGTCCAGAGAACAGACCTGACTCAGCTCCCTGTTCTTTGTTCAGCGCTGGGGACCGAGGACACAATATGGATACAAATAGCGCTCTAATAAGTTATTTGTCAACTGCTTAGGAAAGTATCTATCCATTTTCCTTTATGTAGTTAAATAAGCTTTATTGGGAAGCAACATGGCTACAATATTTTAGGATCTATAAGAAGTTGTCTTACTAGGTCTCTATTGATATTTATCATGTTCAAAATTCTCTCCTAATAGGCCTACAGCTGATGCACAAACTGATGGGTGATGCACCAGTGAAATGTGACACCTATTTTGACATGTGTGAAAGACTGTACAACATCATTTAAGATGCCATTCTACCTTGACATTGTAACTACATTTACAATGCATTAAATATATTTCTTCCAAAAGAAAATGCATTTAGACTATACATATAGTAGCTTAATATTGATGTTGTAAATAACGATGGGAATGGTATCACCAAGGTCAACACCAGTATGAAGAAGACATCATAGTCTAATCCCTAGTCGGACTGTTCAAAATCCATGAACAAACTTTATAGGAGGCTATTCTCCACAGGCTAATATTTGAAGTTGCATGTTGACAAGACAACACCCAAGTGTTGCGTAACTAACTGTGCAATAAAAGAGCCATAAGGAATGGGAGGCAAACAAATCCCTCCTAGAATGCACTCAACAGGATAGCACCGACTGCATATAGGATGTCATCCTTGAAAGCGCGTCAATTGGAAATAATGGAATTATTATAACAACCCCCAAAACATATTTCAATGATAGCCTATTTAAAACTTTTGAAAACAACGCTGGGAAAAGAAATTCCTCTTTACCGTAGCAAATAACTGTGCACACAGCCAAAACACTGACCTGTTTTTTTTCAAGGGCTGACTCTTCAATTCGTAATACGTTTTTGGTTCCTCTTGAAACTCTTCTCCAACCTCGAAGTCAGGAACTATACCCGATTCCGCTTGCATACTTGTGGCTGTCAACTCTTGACAATAACAAATTATAAAGAAACGAACGATGGTATGGCCACCTCTCTAAAACAATCGCAGTACAAGCCACTGAAATCGCAAACCCGTCTTGCTCCAAGAGCTAGCGCGCAAACAGCGCAAAAAAACATGTAGTTCTTTAGAGAAGGGAATAGTGGCCATATAAATAGGAGTGTATGGGATAGAGAACTACAAGCACCATGGTACCGTAGCCCGCAAGTTTGTGTTTTGATCTGTCAATGTCAGCAGATTTTTCATTGGTCCAACATCTAATGGGCTTTTACCACATTTTACCCTCAATTCTGCTGAATAGGTCAAATGCCGGAGCAGGCCATATAGCTTTCTATATGCATTGTTTACATTTACAAATATCAATATCCGTTCTTAAAATAATATCCTAAACAACATTTCCATAATTGTCACACAAAGCCTACTTTTCTCACTACAATAGGCAGCTAGGCTACAGTGTTAGAACACAATATAAAGCCTATTGTGCAGCATTGTATATCTACACTGTAATTACACAACTGCCATGTACAAATTACATTGAAAGCCATCAGATGAGTGGACTATTCCTAAATATAAGATACTACATAGCCATGTTAATAGCACGTATCCAATATTGATAATTTTGAATTTAATGTTTTATCTCCTGTTTTTTGATGGTCGTAGGAGAATAACATTGAGAAATCTGTTCTGTCTACAAAGATATTTTTTTCTTATCCTCTGAGCTATCACCCTACCGCACACTAGCAATAGCTGTGAACATATTCTTTAATTTACAACCAGTTCGGATTTACGATATCCCAGTGTTACATTACATACCGTACCGTGGAAAGGTTGAAAGTAATAGCCATGATCATCACAGGGGTCTCTCCGATTAGTGTCTTGCAATCTGACCCTGTCCCTTTTAAAGTAATTTGTTATCCACTGGGCGGCAGTGTAAAGCAAGGAAAATCAACATCCTCATTGAGCCTGCAGGCGACACCATTCGTGACAGCGCATGCAAGAATTGCAAATTCAATATTTGCATTTGTGTCATCCTGCTCACCTGGCGAAAAGACCTACATTTCACCATGCAAATAAAGATAAAAAAGAAATGTTTCTAGGAAAGGAAGCAAGGCACACCTCTCAACATTGAACCTTCAGTTCAAGGATGTGTCTTGCTCCAATAATGTCAGTGTAACCACCCTAAATTGATGCGAGCTCTATTGATGCAATGGTCTAAGTCAGTAAAGTACTTTGTTGATTTTTCCTAAAGTTTCCTATAGTCTTGCCTAGATTCTTATTGAAAAAGGGAATATCTGGATAAACCATTACACAAAGGTACTGGATTATTACACAAAATTGGTCCCTTTTGCATCCTTTTGACATTGTAACTAGAAATTGTGCACCAATATTGAATTTTAAAATCCTGTTATATTAAATGAAGTACCAGTTAATATAGATCACATGGACAATTCAGTAAATCAGATTTCTTACATAAATAAAGACTTGCTAAAGTGCCAAAATGCTGCATTTTGACATGTCCCGTTTTCACCATCATTTTAAAGCCCTAGTTATTTTGTTGCTTTGACAAAGTAATTTCTGAAGATTAATATTTATTTTATGTGATTAGTGATTCAGTTTAAGGTAATAAAAACCTGTCCCTCAATCCTGTTATGTGAGCTGAACTCTCATTTTAATTTGGTGAAATAAATCATTTTTAAATAATGTTTTCAAAATAAACACTGAACAAGGTCTAATGTTTTGTGGTGGAAAACTGTGTGGTTTGAGCATAACACGTCAACACTGTTACCCATAGATAGACAGGTTAGAAATGTTTTAACAATAAAAAAAAATTGTGAAGCTTGATTTCAATTTGAATCCACCCTGTTGCACACGACAAGCTTCCATTCCACCTGAGATACGGGGATTCGTGGCTGATTGTAATGTGGTGCGTACTGGTGGCAGAGAAGTCAGGCGCAGGAGAGCGAAAACTGATTTACAACGGTGACGTTTTAATTAACATAAATCACCGTCAACAGAACAATACATGAAATGGGTCAAACAAAACCTGATAAATACCAGCATACCGTGCACAAGCACTACAAGAAACAATTACGGACAAGGACATGGGGTGGAACAGAGGGTTAAATACACAACATGTAATTGATGGAATTGGAACCAGGTGTGATGGAAGACAAAACAAAACCAATGGAAAATAAAAAGTGGATCGGCGATGGCTAGAAGGTCGGTGACGTCGACCGCTGAACGCCACCCACACAAGGAGAGGGACCAACTTCGGCTGAAGTCGTGACAGTACCCCCCACTTGACGCGCGGCTCCAGCAGCGCGTCGACACCGGCCTCGGGGACAACCCGGAGGGCGAGGCGCAGGGCTATCCAGACGAAGACGGTGGAGTTCCCGCAGCATTAAAGGGTCCAACACATCCTCGAACGGAACCCAGCACCTCTCCTCCGGACCGTACCCCTCCCACTCCACGAGATACTGAAGGCCTCTCGCCCGAAGCCTCGGATTCAGTATGGAGCGAACGGAGTACGCCGGGGCCCCCCGATGTCCAGAGGGGGCGGAGGAACCTCCCGCACCTCAGACTCCTGGAGCGGGCCAGCCACCACCGGCCTGAGGAGAGACACATGGAACGAGGGGTTAATATGGTAATCGGGTGGAAGCTGTAACCTATAACAAACCTTGTCCACTTTCCTCAGGACTTTAAATGGCCCTAAAACTGCGGACCCAGCTTCCGGCAGGGCAGGCAGAGGGGCAGGTTTCGGTTCGAGAGCCAGACCCGGTCCCCCGATGCTAACACTGGGGTCTCACTGTGGTGGCGATCTGCATTCTCCTTTTGGCGCATCACGGCCTGCTGAAGGTGAACACGGACAGCTTCCCATGTCTCCTCCGCGCGCCTGAACCAGTCGTCCACCGCAGGAGCCTCGGTCTGACTCTGATGCCAAGGCGCCAGAACCGGCTGGTACCCCAGTACGCACTGGAAGGGAGAGAGGTTAGTGGAGGAGTGGCGGAGCGAGTTCTGTGCCATCTCGGCCCAGGGCACAAACGGCGCCCACTCCCCGGCAGAAACCTACCCACATCCTGGTTCACTCTCTCCACCTGCCCATTACTCTCGGGGTGAAACCCTGAAGTAAGGCTGATCGAGACCCCCAGACGTTCCATGAACGCCTTCCAAACCTTAGACGTGAACTGGGGACCCCTATCAGACACTAAATCCTCAGGCACCCCGTAGTGCCGGAAGACGTGTGTAAACAAGGCCTCCGCAGTCTGTAGGGCCGTAGGGAGACCGGGCAGAGGGAGAAACGATCCACAATGACCAGGATCGCGGTGTTACCCTGTGAGGGTGGAAGATCACTCAGAAAATCCACCAACAGGTGCAAGCAAGGCCGCTGTGGAACGGGTAAGGGGTGTAGCTTACCTCTGGGCAGGTGCCTAGGAGCCTTCCACTGGGTGCACATCGAGCAGGAGGAAACATAAACCCTCACATCCTTAGCCAAGGTAGGCCACCAGTACCTCCCGCTCAAACAGCGCACTGTCCGACCGATCCCAGGATGACCAGAGGAGGATGACGTGTGGGCACAATACATCAACAGGTCACGAACAGCAGACGGGACGTACAGACGCCCAGCGGGACACTGGACGGGAACGGGCTCTGCACGTAACGCCTGCTCTATGTCCATGTCCAGCTCCCACACTACCGGGGCCACCAGGCAGGAAGCGGGGAGTATGGGAGTGGGATCCATGGGCCGCTCCTCTGTGTCATACAGCCGGGACAATGCGTCTGCCTTCACGTTCTGGGAGCCTGGTCTGTAGGAAAAGGTCAACACAAAACGGGTGAAAAACATGGCCTACCTTGCATGGTGAGGGTTCAGTCTCCTCGCTGCCCAGATGTACTCCAGATTGCGGTGGTCAGTCCAAATGAGAAAAGGGTGTCTAGCCCCCTCAAGCCAATGTCTCCACGCCTTCAAGGCCTTGACGACAGCCAACAGCTCCCGGTCCCCCACGTCATAGTTTCGCTCCGCCGGGCTGAGCTTCTTCGAGAAGAAGGCACAGAGGTGGAGCTTCGGTAGCGTACCCGAGCGCTGAGAGAGCACAGCTCCTATCCCAGCCTCGGATGCGTCCACCTCCACTATGAACACCAAAGAGGAATCCGGATGGGCCAGCACAGGAGCCGAGGTAAACAGCCCTCAGGTGACTAAAAGCCCTGTCTGCCTCAGCCGACCACTGCAAACGCACCGGGCCCCCCTTCAGCAGTGAGGTAATGGGAGCCGCTACCTGACCAAAACCTCGGATAAACCTCCGGTAGTAGTTGGCAAACCCTAAGAACCGCTGCACCTCCTTTACCGGGGTGGGAGTTGGCCAATTACGCATGGCTGAAATGCGGTCACTCTCCATCTCCACCCCTGAGGTGGAAATGCGATACCTTAGGAAGGAGACGGACTGCTGGAAAAACAAGCATTTCTCAGCCTTGACGTACAGGTCATGCACCAACAGGTGACCAAGCACCCTGTGCACCAGGGACACATGCTCGGCGCGTGTAGCGGAGTATATCAGAATGTCATCAATATACACCACTACACCCTGCCCGTGCAGGTCCCTGAAAATCTCGTCTACAAAGGCTTGGAAGACTGATGGCGCATTCACCAACCCGTACGGCATGACGAGGTACTCATAGTGCCCTGAGGTGGTACTGAAAGCCGTCTTCCACTCGTCTCCCTCTCGGATACGCACCAGGTTGTAAGCGCTCCTGAGATCTAGTTTCGTGAAGAAGCGCGCCCCGTGCATTGACTCAATCGCTGTGGCTATGAGTGGTAGCGGGTAACTATACCTCACAGTGATCTGGTTCAGACCCCAATAGTCATTACACGGGCGCAGACCTCCCTCCTTCTTCTTCACAAAAGATAAACTTGAGGAGACGGGTGAAGTGGAGGACCGAATGTACCCCTCACGCAGGGATTCGGAGACATATGTTTCCATAGCCTCCGTCTCCGCCTGTGAGAGGGGATACATGTGACTCCTGGGAAGTGCAGCGTCTACCAGGAGATTTATCGCACAATCGCCCCATCGATTGGGTGGTAATTGAGTCGCCTTCTTTTTAGAGAAGGCGAGAGCCAAATCGGAATATTCAGGGGGAATACGCACGGTGGAGACCTGGTCTGGACTTTCCACCATAGTAGCACCAACGGAAACCCCTAAACACCTCCCCGAGCGCTCTCGCGACCACCCCGTGAGAGCCCTCTGTGGACAAGAAACAGTGGGGTCATGACAAACTAACCAGGGTAGGCCTAGCACCACGGGAAACGCAGGAGAGTCAATAAGGAAGAGACTAATTCTCTCCATGTGCCCGCTCTGCGTCACCGTGCCCGCTCTGCGTCAGCATGCCCAGAGGAGCGGTGGCCTCCCTGATCAAACCTGACCCTAATGGTCTACTATCTAAGGCGTGAACGGGGAAGGGCACAGCCACGGGAACAATGGGGATCCCTAAACTATGGGCGAACGATCTATCTATAAAATTCCCAGCCGCGCCTGAATCGACGAGCGCCTTATGCTGGGAATGCGGGGAAAACTCAGAAAAAGTGACATGAGACAAACATATGAGCAACAGAGGGCTCTGGGTGAGAATGGTGCCGGCTCACCTGGGGTGACACCAGAGCGTCCTGCTTGCTGCCTCGATCCCCAGAGGAACCAACCCGGCAACAACCAGCAGTGTGACCTCTGCGGCCACAGATGGTGCACGAGCTGGAACCCCCTCCGGTCTCCCTGCGCACCGCTCCTCCCAGCTCCATGGGTATCGGAGAGGGGGTGATGGAACCACCAGACCCCGATCTGAACGTCTGCAGGTAGCCAGCAGGTTGTCCAGCCGGATGGACAGGTCCACCAGCTGGTCAAACGTGAGGGTGGTGTCTCTGCAGGCCAACTCCCGATGGACGTCCTCGCGCAGACTGCAGCGGTAATGGTCGATCAGGGCCCTGTCATTCCATCCCACGCCGGCAGCCAGGGTCCTAAACTCCAGGGAAAACTCCTGGGCACTCCTCGTCTCCTGCCTCAGATGGAACAGGCGCTCACCCGCCGCTCTACCCTCTGGCAGGTGGTCGAAGACTGCCCGGAAACAGCGGGTGAACTCCTCAAACTGGTCCAACGCCGCATCTCCCTCTCTCCACACGGCGTTGGCCCACTCCAGGGCTTTCCCGGTGAGGCACGAGACGAGGGCAGACACCCTCTCATGGCCCGATGGAGCCGGGTGGATGGTGGCCAGGTAGAGGTCCAGTTGTAAAAGGAACCCCTGGCAGTTCGCAGCCTTCCCATCGTATTCCTGGGGCAGGGAGAGACGAATCCCACTGGGACCAGGAGGAAGAGGGACGCTCAGGGGAGACCCCGGTTGTGCTGGTGGAGGCGCTGGAAGAATTCCCTGTCTCTCCCAGCGGTCCATTGTCTGGACAACGCGGTCCATGGCGGTGCCAAGATGGTGTAGCATTGCTGCGTGCTCCCGGACGTGCTCCTCCACCCCTATACCCGGGGTACCTGCTCCTGCTGACTCCATAGAAGGGTCGGCAATTCTGTAATGTGGTGCGTACTGGCGGCAGAGAAGTCAGGCGCAGGAAAGCGAAAACTGATTTACAACGGTGTCGTTTTAATAAACATAAATCACCGTCAACAGAACAATACATGAAATGGGTCAAACAAAACCCGGTAAATACCAGCATACCGTGCACAAGCACTACAAGAAACAATTACGGACAAGGACATGGGGTGGAACAGAGGGTTAAATACACAACATGTAATTGATGGAATTGGAACCAGGTGTGATGGAAGACAAGACAAAAGCAATGGAAAGTGGATTGGCGATGGCTAGAAGGTTGGTGACGTCGACCGCCGAACGCCACCCGAACAAGGAGAGGGACCAACTTCGGCGGAAGTCGTGACACTGATTTAAGATGAAATCATCAACATTGTTATAGTCAACCTTGTTATGGTCATCCCTGTTTCTTAATTTGCCACTTAATAGGCACTTACTATAGTATTTGTTTTTATTTAACCTCTTGAGATGGAAAAACATGTTTTTTTATTAAGTTGAACATGTACTCTTCATGACAGAATGTTAAAATAAGGTGAACTTGTTCAGTAAGTTACACCACCAAAATGGACTCATTTCGTGGAACAACCCTACTAATACAGTTAAAGGTCTAATGCATACGTTTTTACCTTACTGTGATTGTTTTCAATTAAAATTGTAAAATATATACAGTACCAGTCAAAAGTTTGGACACACCTACTCATTCAAAGGGTTTTCTTTTATTTTTACTATTTTCTACATTGCAGAATAATAGTGAAGATATCAAAACTATGAAATAGCACATATGGAATCATGTAGAAACCAAAAAAGTGTTAAACAAATCAACATATATTTTGGGGTTGAGGTTGGGTGATTGTGGAGGCCAGGTCCTCTGATGCAGCACTAGAGCACTCTCCTTCTTGGTCAAATAGCCCTTACACAGCCTCGAGGTGTGTTGGGTCATTGTCCTGTTGAAAAACAAATGATAGTCCCACTAAGTGTAAACCAGAGGGGATGGCGTATCGATGCAGATTGCTGTGGTAGCCATGCTGGTTAATTGTGCCTTGAATTCTAAATAAATCACTGACAGTGTCACCAGCAAAGCACCCCCACACCATCACACCTCCTTTTCCATGCTTCATGGTGGGAACCACACATGCGGAGATTATCCCTTCACTTTCTCTACGTCTCACAAAGACACAGTTGGTTGGAACCAAAAATCTCAAATTTGGACTCATCACGCCAAAGGACAGATTTCCAGCCATCTAATGTCCATTTTTTGTGTTTCTTGGCCCAAGCAAGTCTCTTCTTATTATTGGTTTCCTTTAGTAGTGGTTTCTTTGCAGCAATTCGCCAATTAAGGCCTGATTCACGTAGTCTCCTCTGAACAGTTGATGTTGAGATGTGTCTGTTTCTTGAACTCTGTGAAGCATTTATTTGGGCTGCAATTTCTGAGATTGGTAACTAATAACCTTATCCTCTGCAGCAGAAGTAACTCTGGGTCTTCCTTTTCTGTGGCGGTCCTCATGAGAGCCAGTTTCATCATAGCACTTGAAGGTTTTTGTGATTCCACTTGAAGGAACGTTCAAAGTTCTTGAAATGTTCCGTATTGACTGACCTTCATGTCTTAAAGTAATGATGGACTGTCATTTATCTTTGCTTATTTGAGCTGTTCTTGCCATAATATGGACTTGGTCTTTTACCAAATAGGGCTGTCTTCTGTATACCACCCCTACCTTGTCACAACACAACACAACTGATTGGCTCGAACGTATTAAGAAGGAAAAAATTCAACACATTAACTTTAAACAAGGCACACCTGTTAATTGAAATGCATTCCAGGTGACTACATCATGAAGCTAGTTGAGAGAATGCCAAGAGTGTGCAAAGCTGTCATCAAGGCAAAAGGTGGCTACTTTGAAGAATCTCAAATATAAAATATATATTGATTTGTTTAACACCTTTTTGGTTACTGTATGTTTCCATATGTGTTATTTTATAGTTGTGATGTCTTCATTATTATTCTACAATGTAGAAAATAGTAAAAAAAATAAAGAAAAACCCTTGAATGAGTAGGTGTCTCCAAACTGTTGACTGGTACTGTATATAAAACACAGGAAACTGCACAGGGCCTTTCACAGGGTGTTTATAGGGTATCCCCCCCAAAAACACAAACTAAACTGCAATCTGTTTGTATAGTTTATGCAGCATAAATATCTAAACAACTCAGATGGTTGGCTCTTGGCTGTGAGAAGGAGATATCCAGAGGACAGATGGTTTTGGGGAATGCTAATGAGATGCTTATTCATGTCTGATGACAGAGACCCTAGAGGGGGGTTTGGGGGGATGGGATGAGGGTTGGAGGGTCACTAGGGGATGAGTGTCCCCGGGGTAAATCGTTTACAGTAGGCTTGGTGAGAATGGTAACAAACCAGCATCTTGGTTCATCAATCAGCAGTTTGAAAAAGTATCTAGGCTAGTTACAATTAACCTGCAGAATATTTTCAGCACAACATTTTTAAATAAGACAACTGTTTGTAAATATTACTTAGGAGGAGACTTAAATTGTGCTTTTGTTCATATACAGTGAAGTTACAGGCCATTGTTTCTTTCGCTGTGTCCTTATGAATCATGAATCCTTCCCTGTAGCTTGGTTATATTCCATATGGTAGCTACATATGTTTTGCCTGTGTTAAGGCAACAATAAATATTTCAGGACCAGGCGCAGTCCTGATCATGGATGAATATTACATATGAAATATACACCAATATTGTTGTCCATTAACTGTATTGTAAATGTCAGTCATGGGATTCAATCCAATTAAGCTCTCAAATGTTCAGTTGCATTTGTTCAAAATAGACAGTGAGATTAATAGATTATATCTGTTTTTTCTTGACAGCATGTTATATCAATACCACTTCACAAACGACCTCAGGTTCACACTTACATGTGATATTTTCTGCAATATTGAGCAGCTTTTGTATGCCACTTTTGTTCAATCTTATTCATTTCTGACTTCTCACTTTTTTTTAAGGTGGTGGGAAGGTGGGGTACATGTCACATGGAAATGCATTAATTTACACAATGTTCAATGCTTACAATTATTATAATTTTTAACACCCTGATAGGCTTGATAGGTTTCCATAATAATACCAGGGTAAAATACAAAATAGGTATTACGAATAGGTCTGCATCATGTCTAAAACACGAACGTTTATCACCAGCAATGAGCAGATTGTGACCCATTGTGTGTACAGTTCAGTACAGTGGCAGTAGCTAAGAGGAGAGCGAGCGCTAGAAGCCCCTGTCACGTAAATGCCCGCGGGGCGAAGGCGTGGTGAGCGTGGATGAAAGCAAGCGTGCACGAATACTGGAGAAGGCTACGAATCGTGGACAGCGATACAGCTCACCGACTCTCTCCTCTGCTGAAAACGAAAGAGGGATGCATTAAATGGGGTTCCAATATGCCAGGGGAGACCTATTTTAGAATCAAGAATCCAACCAGCTGAAATACAAGGAAACGCCCAAACCGAAGGTAAGATTGTCAGGTTACGATGTGACAATAAACGATATGGGTGTATTCTTTGAACTGTGCGGGGGAAAAAGTAGACGGGTTCATTCACGCATCTTTGGGAGTGATACATTAACCGGCTTTATCATATCGTTGTTTTAGGCTTGGCTGTGCCATTGTCGTTTTATTATCAATATCGGCATCAGTGTTTTCTCTTTCAACAAAATAATCGTACGGATTCCATCCATCCATGGGCTTTTTTTTGCTCTAATTGGGGACTCAGGTTTGTCATTTAACAGAAAATAAACCACCATTAGCCATACATGTTCATTGTTCCTCCCTCATTTTGAAAAACGTGTAACTAATAGCATACAACGTTTTAATTTATCATTATCCTACTGTATCAAAATGGTAAATACCATTCTTTATGTGAATGGAAGAAAACAAAAACGAGTTTATAGATGATCAGATAAGATACACAATACATTTGCGTTCTGCCTGACACACCTTGATTGCTATATCCAGTCTAGTCTGCACTGAACAGCAATGTATAGAGAGATAGGGAGGGATAGGGACCTGGGTTTGGTCAGCTGTTACCATACAGTGCAAAAAGAAGGCATCCTTACAGTAATTGGGCTGGGTAGACCTAAAGTAAATAGGCAATGATTATCTAGATTTATTGATGTAGAAAGGTTGTCTTCAGGATTAGAACTGTTCATCTATTAGAATCAGAAACTCAGGGGCCTCAGTTCAGTTGATTCATTCATAGAAACATCAATTTACTCTACAAGTATAAAGTCTCTCCGTTTTGCTGATCTATTTTTGTCCATGCAGAGTACTTAGGCTACATGTAAATAAGATAGTGATGAAGAGTTGTGGATGATTTGCATAATTTATTTTACATTTAGCAGAAGCTCTTCCAGACTTATAGGAGCAATTCGTTTTAAGTGCCTTGCTCAAGGGCACATCAACAGATTTTTCACTGAGTTAGCTCAGGGGTTTGAAGCAGCAACCTTTCGGTTACTGGCCTAACACTTTTAACTGCTAGGCTATCTGCTGGCCATTTTTTGCATTGTATGTTGTTAGTGGCTGCTCTAAAGCAGCTGGCTCACTCCATAATTTCCATAAAAAAATGTCACCTGTGTACTAGCAGCCAAAGCAACAGCAGGACACAGTGGGAGGTCCTTGTTGTACAGGTGGCAGTGCCAGTAGCTAGTGGTTGAAGCAGTGCAAATGTAGGATCTTAATTTGATCACAATGTTTGAGGAGAACTTTCCTGCAATGCAGGAAATTTAAAGCTTGGAGGTTTAAAATGGCTTCTGAAGTTTGTAATTTCCACTTAGAAATTTCAGACCTGATTTTCCCTTTACGAAAAATGTATCAACCCCTACAAAAATCTCAATTAATTGTAATCCACATAATAATTAAAATGTCCTGTTGCTGCAGGATTATTTCCTGCTGTAGCAAACTTGCTCAAATTAAAATCCTACATCTGTAGTGGTAAGAAATAATAATGTTTAATGTCAGTTGTTTTGGCCAGCTCTGGCCTAATGTTACCATTTGCATAGGTTATGTAGTTAACTCATTAAACACTTGTAAAAAAAAGTACACTCATGTCTCAAAACTGCATTATTATTTTTTTTTTTACACTTCTAGATTTAGCAGTGAACAGAACAAAGAAAGAACAGAAACACTACCACTGAATGTTCCACCGACTTTGTCACAAGTGGTCACTATTTGTCATGTTCTCAGTGAGATTCAGAAAAAGACACTGGGTCCTGACATAGTTTCAGGCAGCTGGCATGCTAAACAGGAATGGCCTGTTTTTCAGATATGGAAGTGAACAAACTTCACTATCCTGAGATTTATCCCGTTGTGATGGCCCCTGCAGTTGTTGGTCAGGATATCCTGTTGAAAACAGTGTTGTGACTAATGTGATGTTGCACCACTGGAGATTGTTTAAAACCGAAGTAAAGTAATGACTGACCCCTTGAAAAAGAAAGAGGGGTCGTTACAGACAAGTGTTGTTTAAGTGGGTAACTAAATATATAGTAATTTGAAATAGTAAATCATAGCTATCAAATCAATCAAATGTTATTTGTCACATGCTTCGTAAACAACGGGTGTAGACTAACAGTAAAATGCTTTCTTACGGGCCCTTCCCAACAATGCAGAGAGAAATATATAGAAACAAAGATTAACATGAGGAATAAATACACAATGAGTAACTTGGCTATATACACAGAGTACCAGTACCGAGTCGATGTGCAGGGCTACGAGGTAATTGAGGTAGATATGTACAAATAGGTAGTGGTAAAGTGGGTAGGCAACAGGATAGATAATAAACAGCAGCAGTGTATGTGAAGAGTCAAAAGAGTTAGTGCAAAGACAGACAATGCAGATAGTCCAGGTAGCTATTTGGTTAACTAAATCAAATCAGTTTGATAAATCAAATCAAGCTTATTGGTCACGTATGTTGAATACAACAGGTGAAATGCTTACTTACAGGCCCTAACCAACAGTGCAATTATTAAGTAAAAAATAGGTGAAAAATAACAGTAGTGACACTATATACAGTAGCGAGGCTATATACAGGCACCGGTTAGTCAGGCTAATTGAGGTAGTATGTACAGTTGAACTCTGAAGTTTACATACACTTAGGTTGGAGTCATTAAAACTCGTTTTTCAACCGCTCCACAAATTTCTTGTTAACAAACTATAGTTTTGGCAAGTCAGTTAGGACATCTACTTTGAGCATGACACAAGTCATTTTGTTTACAGATGTTTACAGACAGATTATTTCACTTATAATTCACTGTATCACAATTCCAGTGGGTCAGAAGTTTACATACACTAAGTTGACTGTGCCTTTAAACAGCTTGGAAAATTCCAGAAAATGATGTCATGGCTTTAGAAGCTTCTGATAGGCTAATTGACATCATTTGAGTTAATTTGAGGTGTACCTGTGGATGTATTTCAAGACCTAGCTTCAAACTCAGTGCCTCTTTGCTTGACATCATGGGAGAATCAAAAGAAATCAGCCAAGACCTCAGAAAAAACATTGTAGACCTCCACAAGTCTGGTTCATCCTTGGGAGCAATTTCCAATCGCTGGAACAGACCACGTTCATCTTTACAAACAATTGTATGCAAGTAGAATGTCACGTTCGTCGTAATGATTGGACCAAGGCGCAGCATGAGTAGCATTCCACATCTTTATTATAACGTGAAACTTCAGCAAAATACAAAAACAATAAATTATCAAACGAAATGTGAAGACAGTGGTGCAAATGGGCACCTACATAAAAACAAGATCCCACAAAACACAGTGGGGAAATGGCTGCCTAAATATGATCCTCAATCAGAGACAACGCTAAACAGCTGCCTCTGATTGGGAACCATACCAAGCACACCAACATAGAAATAAACAACATAGAACACCCCCAGTCACGCCCTGACCTACTATACCATAGAGAACCAAGGGCTCTCTATGGTCAGGGCGTGACATAAACACCATGGGACCACACAGCCGTCATACCACTCAGGAAGGAGACGCGTTCTGTCTCTTAGAGATGAACTTACTTTGGTGTGAAAAGTGCAAATCAATCCCAGAACAACAGCAAAGCACCTTGTGAAGATGCTGGAGGAAACAAGACCAAAGACCTCTCCAAGGATGTCAGGGACAAGATTGTAGACCTACACAAGGCTGGAATGGGCTACAAGACCATCGCCAAGCAGCTTGGTGAGAAGGTGACAACATTTGGTGCGATTATTCGTAAATGGAAGAAACACAAAAGAACTGGTAGTATCCCTCGGCCTGGGGCTCCATGCAAGATCTCACCTCGTGGGGTTGCAATGATCATGAGAACGGTGAGGAATCATCCCAGAACTACACGGGAGGATCTTGTCAATGATCTCAAGACAGCTGGGACCATAGTCACCAAGAAAACAATTGGTAACACACTACGCCGTGAAGGACTGAAATCCTGCAGCGCCCGCAAGGTCCCCCTGCTCAAGAATACATATACATGCCCGTCTGAAGTTTGCCAATGAACATCTGAATGATTCAGAGGACAACTGGTGAAAGTGTTATGGTCAGATGAGACCAAAATGGAGCTCTTTGGCATCAACTCAACTCGCCGTGTTTGGAGGAGGAGGAATGCTGCCTCTGACCCCAAGAACACCATCTCCACCGTCAAACATGGAGGTGGAAACATTATGCTTTGGGGGTGTTTTTCTGCTAAGGGGACAGGACAACTTCACCGCATCAAAGGGACGATGGACGGGGCCATGTACCGTCAAATCTTGGGTGAGAACCTCCTTCCCTCAGCCAGGGCATTGAAAATGAGTCGTGGATTGGTATTCCAGCATGACAATGACCCAAAACACACGGCCAAGGCAACAAAGGAGTGGCTCAAGAAGAAGCACATTAAGGTCCTGGAGTGGCCTAGCCAGTCTCCAGACCTTAATCCCATAGAAAATCTGTGGAGGGAGCTGAAGGTTCGAGTTGCCAAACGTCAGCCTCGAAACCTTAATGACTTGGAGAAGATCTGCAAAGAGGAGTGGGACAAAATCCCTCCTGAGATGTGTGCAAACCTGGTGGCCAACTACAAGAAGCGTCTGACCTTTGTGATTGCCAACAAGGGTTTTTCCACCAAGTACTAAGTCATGTTTTGCAGAGGGGTCAAATACTTATTTCCCTCATTAAAATGCAAATCATTTTATAACATTTTTGACATGCATTTTCTTGATTTTTTTGTTGTTATTTTGTCTCTCACTGTTCAAATAAACCTACCATTAAAATTATAGACTGATCATTTCTTTGTAAGTGGGCAAACGTACAAAATCAGCAGGGGATCAAATACTTTCCCCCCCACTGTAGGTATGGTTGAATGACTATGCATATATGATAAACAGAGAGTAGCAGTAGTGTTAAAGAGGGGTTGGCGGATGGTGGGTGGCGGGACACAATGCAGATAGTCCAGGTAGCCAATGTGCGGTGCACCGGTTAGTCGGACTAATTGAGGTAGTATCCTGAATTCTTGAGGTCCTGGATGGCAGGCAGCTTAGCTCCAGTGATGTACTGAGCCGTACGCACTACCCTCTGTAGTGCCTTGCGGTCGGAGCCCGAGCAGTTGCCATACCAGGCAGTGATGCAACCAGTAAGAATGCTCTCGATGTTTCAGCTGTAGAACCTTTTGAGGATCTGAGGACCCATGCCAAATATTTTTTTTTCCTGAGGGGGAATAGGCTTTGTCGTGCCTTCTTCACAACTGTCTTGGTGTGTTTGGACCATTCTAGTTTGTTGGTGATGTGGACACAAAAGAACTTGAAGCTCTCAACCTGCTCCACTACAGCCCCGTCGATGAGATTGGGGGCGTGCTCGGTCCTCTTTTCCTGTAGTCCACAATCATCAGGGAGTACAGGAGGGGACTGAGCATGCACCCCTGAGGGGCTCCAGTGTTGAGGATCAGCATGGCGGATGTGTTGCTACCTACCCTCACTATCTGGGGGCGGCCCGTCAAGAAGTCCAGGATCCAGTTGCAGAGGGAGGTGTTTAGTCCCAGGATCCTTAGCTTAGTGATGAGCTTTGAGGGTACTATGGTGTTGAACGCTGAGCTGTTGTCAATGAATAGCATTCTCACGTAGGTGTTCCTTTTGTCCAGGTGGGAAAGGGCAGTGTGGAGTGCAATAGAGATCTGTTTGGGCGGTATGCATATTGGAGTGGGTCTAGGGTTTCCGGGATAATGGTGTTAATGTGAGCCATTACTAGCCTTTCAAAGCACTTCATTGCTACGGACGTGAGTGCTACAGGTCTGTAGTCATTTAGGCAGGTTGCCTTAGTGTTCTTGGGCACAGGGACTATGGTGGTCTGCTTGAAACATGTTGGTATTACAGACTCAATCAAGGATATGTTGAAAATGTCAGTGAAGACAATTGCCAGTTGGTCAGCACATCTCCGGAGCACACATCCTGGTAATCCGCTTGGCCCCGCGGCCTTGTGAATGTTGACCTGTTTAAAGGTCTTACTCACGTCGGCTACGGAGAGAGTGATCACACAGTCGTCCGGAACAGCTGATGCTCTCATGCATGCCTCAGTGTTGCTTGCCTCGAAGCGAGCATAGAAGTGATTTAGCTCATCTGGTAGGCTCGTATCACTGGGCAGCTCGCAGCTGTGCTTCCCTTTGTAGTCTGTAATAGTTTGCAAGCCCTGCCACATAAGACGAGCGTTGGAGCCGGTGTAGTACGATTCAATCTTAGCCCAGTGTTGGCGCTTTGCCTGTTTGATGGTTCGTCGAAGGGCATAGCAGGATTTCTTATAAGCTTCCGGGTTAGAGTCCCGCACCTTGAAAGCGGCAGCTCTACCCTTTAGCTCAATGCAAATGTTGCCTGTAATCCATGGCTTCTGGTTGGGGTATGTACGTACAGTCACTGTGGGGACGACGTCCTTGATGCACTTATTGATAAAGCCAGTGACTGATGTGGTGTACTCCTCAATGCCATTGGAAGAATCCCGGCCTCTGGGTGAGCGGTTTCCTGTTTGCTTATTTCCTTATACAGCTGCCTGAGTGCAGTCTTAGTGCCAGCATCCATCTGTGGTGGTAAATAAACAGCCACGAAAAGTATGGATGAAAACTCTCTTGGCAAATAGTGTGGTCTACAGTTTATTATAAGATACTCTACTTCAGGCGAGCAAAATCTAGAGACTTCCTTAGATTTCTTGCACCAGCTGTTGTTTACAAATATGCACAGACCGCCCCCCCTCATCTTACCGGAGTGTGCTGTTCTATCTTGCCGGTGCAGTGTATATCCCACAACCTGAATATCCATGTCATCATTCAGCCATGATTCCATGAAACATAAGATGTTACAGTTTCTGATGTGCCATTGGTAGGATATTCGTGATCGCACCTCGTCTAATTTATTGTCCAATGTTGACGGTAATGGCAGCTTTCCCACTCGCTGTTGGCGGATCCTTATGAGGCACTCCGCTCTGTGTCCTCTGTACCTGCGTCTCTTTCTCTTGCCAATGACGGGGATGTTGGCCTTGTCGGGTGTTCGAAGTACATCCTGTGTGTCCTGCTTGTTGAAGAAAAAATCTTTGTCTAATCCGAGGTGAGTGATCGCTGTCCTGATATCCAGAAGCTATTTTTTGCCGTAAGATATGGTGGCAGAAACATTATGTACAAAATAAGTTACAAATAACGCGAAAACCCCCCACATAATAGCACAATTGGTTAGGCGCCTGTAAAACTGCTGCCATTTCTTCCGGTGCCATTTTTCTACTATTTAGTTGTCTTATGGCTTAGGGGTAGAACACTTGGTGCATCGGTACCACTTGCCATTCAGTAGGAGAGAGAACAATCTGTGACTTGGGTGGCTGGAGTCTGACAATTTCTAGGGCCTTCCTCTGACACCGCCTGGTATAGTGGTCCTGGATGGCAGGGAGCTCGGCCCCAGTGATGTACTTGGCCATACGCACTACCCTCTGTAGCACCTTGCGGTCGGATGCCCAACAGTTGCGATACCAAGCGGTGATGTGGCCAGTCAAGATGCTCTCAATGGTGCAGCTGTAGAACATTTTGAGGATCTGAGGGCCCATGCCAAATCTTTTCAGCCTCCTAAAGGGGAAGAGGCGTTGTCATGCCTTCTTCACGACTATGTTGGTGTGCGTGGACCATGTTTAATTCCTTAGTGATGTGGACACCAAGGAACTTTAGCTCTCGACCCGCTCCACTACAGCCCTGTTGATGTACCCCGCCCTCCTTTTCCTGTAGTCCATAATCAGCTCCTTTGTCTTGCTGATATTGAGGGAGAGGTTGTTGTCCTGGCACAACACTGCCAGGTCACTGACCTCCTCTCTATAGACGGTCTCATTGTCGTCGGTGATCAGGCCAACCACTGTCGTGTCGTCAGTAAACTTAATGATGGTGTTGGAGTCGTGAGCGGCCACACAGTTGTGGCTGAACAGGGAGTACAGGATGGGACTAAGCATGCACCCCTGAGGGGCCCACGTGTTGAGGGTCAGCGTGGTGGATGTGTTGTTGCCTACCCTCACCACCTGGGAGCGGCCTGTCAGGATGTCCAGGATTGAGTCCCACAGTACATACATCACTTAGGCCGATACTTCAGCTAGATATCTGCCTCTACACACTAAGAAAAGAGGATTCCTCAAGGGTTCTTTGGGAAGGGTGATGGTTTCTATGTGGAGCCATAATGACTCAAAGAACCCTTTGAGCCGTTCAATGGTTCTTTGCCGTTCACATAAGGGCTTTAAAATGTAGGGCCTGCGGCTCATTCTAATATTTTGGGGTGTGGTTGCGCACAGCTCCTTTTGTGCAACTGTAAGCGAGAGTGTCATTACAGTTTATCTAATATGTTGTATTATGCCATTACATGTTAAACAAGTGTATATGATTAAGGCCAGTGGCTGTGTCTTGTGAAAGACTCACGTATGGCCTTGTGTCAGTTGTCTGTTGTCTAAACCAGTGGTTCTCAATTCTCTCCTCAAGGATTCCCATCTGTTCCAGAGCTAGCGCACCTGATTCAACTTGTCAATTAAAACAATAATTACATCTAAGGAATTTTAACAATATAATATGGCTAACCAGAATAAAAAACCCTATCATGTTCTTCAAAAAGATCTACAAAGAACCTTTGAGATTAACAAAGGTTCTTTATAGACCTTTTTATATAAAGGTTCTATAAAGAACCATAAAAAAAGGGTTCTATATAGCCCCCAAAAGGGTTGAACTATAGCATAAACCTTTTTTGGTGCTATATATAACTTGTGATTGATGGTTCTTTATGGAACCATAGGAAATTGTTATTTATAGCACCATAAAGGTTCCATTTAGAACCTTATGAGCATGTTTTTTTTATAGAAGGTTAAAAAAAAGTGCTATATAGCACCAAAAAGGGATCCACTATGGTTACAAGCCAAAGGGGCAGACGGAGCGGTCTTCTGGTCAGGCTCTGTAGACGGGCACATTGAGCACCGCTCCCGAGCATACTACTCGCCAATGTCCAGTCTCTTGACAACAAGGTAGACGAAATCCGAGCAAGGGTAGCATTCCATAGAGACATCCGAGACTGTAACGTTCTTTGTTTTACGGAAACATGGCTCACTCGAGACACGCTATCGGAGTCAGTACAGCCACTTGGTTTCTTCACGCATCGCGCTGACAGAAACAAGCATCTCTCTGGTAAGAAGAAGGGTGGGGGTGTATGCCTTATGATTAATGAGGTGTGGTGTGATCATAACAGGATACAGGAACTCAAGTCATTTTGTTCACCTGACTTAGAATTCCTCACTATCAAATGCCGACGGCATTATCTACCAAGAGAATTCTCTTCGATCATAATCACAGTCGTGTATATCCCCACCAAGCAGACACATCGACGGCCCTGAAAGAACTTCATTGGACTCTATGTAAACTGGAAACCACATATCCTGAGGCTGCATTTATTGTAGCCGGCGATTTTTTAACAAGGCTAATCTGAAAACAAGGCTCCCCAAATTCTATCAGCATATCGGTTGTGCTACCAGGGCGGGCAAAACCCTAGAGTACTGTTATTCTAACTTCCGCGACGCATATAAGGCCCTCCCCCGCCCTCCCTTTGGAAAAGCTGACCACGACTCCATTTTGTTGCTCCCAGCCTATAGACAGAAGCTAAAACAGGAAGGTCCTGCCCTCAGGTCTGTTCAACGCTGGTCCGACCAATCGGATTCCACGCTTCAAGATTGCTTCGATCACATGGACTGGGATATGTTCCGCATTGCTGCGAACAACAACATTGACGAATACGCTGACTCGGTGTGCGAGTTCATTAACAAGTGCATCGGGGATGTCGTACCAACAGCGTCTATTAAAACATTCCCCAACCAAAAACCATGGATTGATTGCAGCATTCGCGCAAAACTGAACGCGCGAACCACTGCTTTTAATCAGGGCAAAGTGACCGGAAACATGACCGAATACAAACAGTGTAGCTATTCCCTCCGCAAGGCAATCAAACAAGCTAAGCATCAGTACAGAGACAAAGTGGAGTCACAATTCAATGGCTCAGACACGAGAGGTATGTGGCAGGGTCTACAGTCAATCACGGACTACAAAAGAAAAATCAGCCCCGTTGCGGATCACGATGCCTTGCTCCCAGACAGACTAAACAACTTTTTTTGCTCGCTTTGAGCACAATACAGTGCCACTAACACGGCCCTCTACCAAAACCTGCGGGCTCTCCTTCACTGCAGCCAACGTGAGTAAAACATTTAAACGTGTTAACCCTCGCAAGGCTGCAGGCCCAAACGGCATCCCCGGCCGCGTCCTCAGAGCATGCGCAGACCAGCTGGCCGGTGTGTTTACAGACATATTCAATCAATCCTTATCCCAGTCTGCTGTCCCCACATGCTTCAAGATGGCCACAAACAGCTTCTTCCTGTTCCCAAGAAAGCTAAGGTAACTGAGCTAAATGACTACCGCCCTGTAGCACTCACTTCCGTCATCATGAAGTGCTTTGAGAGACAAGTCAAGGACCATATCACCTCCACCCTACCTGACACCCTAGACCCACTCCAATTTGCTTACCGACCCAATAGGTCCACAGACGACGCAATCGCCATCACACTGCACACTGCCCTAACCCATCTGGACAAGAGGAATACCTATGTAAGAATGCTGTTCATCGATTACAGCTCAGCATTTAACACCATAGTACCCTCCAAACTCGTCATTAAGCTCGAGACCAAGGGGCTTGACCCCGCCCTGTGCAACTGGGTACTGGACTTCCTGACGGGCCACCCCCAGGTGGTGAGGGTAGGTAACAACATCTCCACCCCGCTGATCCTCAACACTGGGTCACCACAAGGGTGCGTTCTCAGCTCTCTCCTGTACTCCATGTTCACCCACGACTGTGTGGCCATGCACGCATCCAACTCAATCATCAAGTTTTCAGACGCCACTACAGTGGTAGGCTTGATTACCAACAACGACGAGACGGCCTACAGGGAGGAGGTGAGGGCCCTCGGAGTGTGGTGTCAGGAAAATAACCTTGCACTCAATGTCAACAAAACAAAAGAGATGATCATGGACTTCAGGAAACAGCAGAGGGAGCAGCCCCCTATCTACATTGACAGGACAGTAGTGGAGAGGGTGGAGAGTTTTAAGTTCCTCGGCGTACACATCACGGACAAACTGAAATGGTCCACCCACACAGACAGCGTGGTGAAGAAGGCGCAGGAGTGCCTCTTCAACCTCAGGAGGCTGAAGTAATTCGGCTTGTCACCAAAAACACTCACAAACTTTTACAGATGCACAATCGAGAGCATCCTGTCGGGCTGTATCACCACCTGGTACGGCAGCTGCTTCGCCCATAACCGGAAGGCTCTCCAGAGGGTAGTGAGGTCTGCACAACGCATCACCGGGTGCAAACTACCTGCCCTCCAGGACACCTACACCACCCGATGTCACAGGAAGGTCAAAAAGATCATCAAGGACAGCAACCACCCGAGCCACTGCCTGTTCACCCCGCTACCATCCAGAAGGCGAGGTCAGTACAGGTGCATCAAAGCTGGAACCGAGAGACTGAAAAACAGCTTCTATCTCAAGGCCATCAGACTGTTAAACAGCAATCACTAACATTGAGTGGCTGCTGCCAACATACTGACCCAACACAAGCCACTTTATTAATGGGAAAATTGTATAAATTATATTATTTATATTAGATAATGTTTACATAACCTACATTATTCATCTCATATGTATATACTGTACGCCATGCCATCTACTGCATCTTGCCATCCTGATGTAATTAGATGTATCACTAGCCACCTTAAACAATGCTGCTTTATATATTTTCATACCCTACAATACTCATCTCATTTGTATATACTGTACTCTTACCATCTACTACATCTTGCCTATGCCATTCGGCCATCAGTCATTTATATATTTTTATGTACATATTCGTATTCATTCCTTTACACTTGTGTGTACAAGATAGTTGTTGTGGAATTGGTAGATTACTTGTTAGATATTACTGCATGGTCGGAACTAGAAGCACAAGCATTTTGCTAAACTTGCATTAACACCTGCTAACCATGTGTATGTGACAAATACATTTGATTTGATTTGACATGCCAAAGAATCCTTATTTGGCTCTATATAGATAATTTTTTTGTATGTACATCTCTTCTAGTCCAGTGAATCTACCTCAGTACATGAGAGGCGGTTTGTGAGGCTGTTTGATACTGGTGATGAGCAACACTCAGTTGGCAGCTTTCCCTTCAGGAACCATGAAGTCTCCTGAGGATCTACATGAAACACACTGACTGGAGAGAGGATTATTTTTGGAAAGGCTGGTTATCCTGCATTTAGACATACCATGGAAGACATACTCTAAATCATGTTGTGAAGTCCATAAGTAGGGCAGTATACACTTTCTATGAAACTGTGTGCATAAGATTTTAATCGTCAAACATCCATTTGTATTATACACCTGTTCAACTCCAGAATTCTAAATACTTCAGATTCACGTCTCTTGCTAATACCTGTAATAACAACTGATGACAGTAAATGCTAATTTACGATAAAATGAATAATGCTATGTCAACATACTATTGTTTTGACAGCTAATGTTTTCTTTTGATGATAGAATCTGTAAATTCTTTGCGATTCATAGTTATGTTACCCGCTTCCCAGCTCCCTGTCCCAGCGTTCCTCCATCATTCATAGCCCAATCTCTACCCCGCTCCTCAGTGACTGACTGCTCCTCTCCCTTTCCCATGGCTCTGCAGAAAGTCACTGCAGCTCCTGATAATACAACTCTGCAGTCCCCTTCAGTAGGCAGGCAAACCCCTCACTACAGCACCTGCTACTGACCCTATAGGAGGAGAAAAAGCTTTTCATGCTAGTCGCATAGCAACAGTAACTGGCATTATTACTATTCCTACTACTACTACTGCTACTTCTACTACTACTACCACTGCTGCTGCAGCAACGTGGTCTCAGGGCAATTCGTATTATTCTGTACGTAAATATGTGTACTCCATTTAGTATGATATGTTATGTTAGGTTGCATTATGAATGGAATAGTGGTCGTACAATATCATATGAATGAGAGGACGTATAGTATCATACGTCTCACCCGGTCGTACAATATCATACGAATTGGATGACTTAATATATCATACATCTTGGAGGACATACAATATAGTATTTCACATCTTTATCTGAGGCCAGGTTGCTTGTTGTGCCATAACAACAAAGGAGAATTACGGGGAGAATTTATGTTGGCGGTTAGGGTAACTAATGACAAAGGTTAGGATAATTAACATAAATAGGTTAGGAGAACTTAAATGACAAAGGTTAAGTGAATTTATGTAGCAGGTTAGGTGAACTGGGTTAAGTTTAGAATAAGGGTTAGGGGAAGGGTTATCTAAAATGCTACAGTTGTCGCTGACACGTCGTCAAACATGAAACCTTTGGATTGCTAGACTGATTACGCCTACCCATCATCCCCGACCAACATCCCTTCTTTCGTTTCTGTCTAAAGTAACTAGATCATTAGTAGGTATCATACTTTACGTCTAGGAGGTGCTCAAAAATACAAAAAGTATGTTTCGTATGGCTCTGAGGCCCGGCTGACTACTACTAATGCTGCTACTACTACTACCACTACTACTACTACTCCTGTACTAATACTGCTACTACTACTACTACCACTACTACTACTACTCCTGTACTAATACTGCTACTACTACTACTACCACTACTACTACTACTACTACTACTCCTGTACTAATACTGCTACTACTACTACCACTACTACTACTACTATTCCTGTACTAATACTGCTACTACTACCAATACTACTACTACTCCTGTACTCATACTGCTACTACTACCACTACTACTACTACTACTACTACTACTACTACTACTACTACTACTGTACTAATACTGCTACTACAGCTGTCACGATTAGACAGTGTAGACAGCTTGGTTAGTGTTCAGGGCTTAGTGCTCGTTGATGGCAATAATATCAAATGACATAAATCAAACTTCTTAGATGAAGGCTGTCATCACTTAATTATTTTATTGCAGCAGATATTGCAAAAGCAAAATTAATATTTCAAGCAGTTTTATGCAGCATAATATCCTGTGTTTCATTGTGTCCAATATTAGAATTCTCTCCAACATCAGTAAACGCTTCGAACAGTCTTATAAAGACTGGTAGATGATGGCCAATGGCCATTATATTTGACCAATTAGGCCAAGGGAGAAATCAAATATGGGAGACTTCCCAGCACCACTCTCTTCAGCTCACTGCCTCAGGATCACAGAAGGTGCTAGGCCTAGGTGAACAGGTGTCCCAGCCTCCCCTCAAATAATTCTGCTCCATGTAGTCTTACGTAGATGTTTTCTTTGGGGCTCAACTAGAGTGTCATGACCAGTCACTAGCAGAAGCCAAAGGTGCATTCACATATCAGTAACAAGTTACTGAGGGGAATTCACTTGACTTACGACCATCCAGTCGTTTCGTGTCAAAACACCAGAAAGTGTTCGTGCGATTGTGCTCTGACTGAAAAGAGTGTTGTTGCTGAATGGAAAACTACTACAGTACACGTGATTAGATTAGGTCCTTTTTCAATAACCCTGGCTTGATAGCATGGGAGCAGGGTATCCTGTTTAGTAGGCTGTTTACTGGCACTTGAACTCACAGGAAGACATTGTTTTGACTGCTTAGAGTGTTTGGTTTTCTTTAGGAGTGGGAACCCTGCAACCCTGATATTAACTAGTTCAGATCCTAATGAGTTTTTACTGGTTGTCAAATCCATCCATGACACATTGAGGCTAATTACCACAAAAATATAGACTAAGTCTTATACATTGCTTTGCAGCATGACACCAGGAAATGTGAACCTGATCATAGAAATGTACAAAATGAATCGCAAGCATCTAGCCCTGTGCTACATGTCTTAACCATGTTCAGAGGACATATATGTACAGTAACAGTCTAAAGAGCAGACATGAGCTGGTGTGTGAGACCAGGTTTCATCAATAATGCATAAAAACAGGAAACTGAGATGAGATAGGGTGCAACCAGGACATGACATTAAACCAACATCACATATCTTTAACAAAACCAGACGTTTCATGCAGAAGTCAAAAATTGTTCAGTGTCTGTATGAATCCTTCTGTAGCAATTCATGAAAATGCATGATTGTCGTTCTATTTTCCAGACTGTATAATCTATTGATCATGCACTCAGTTTGGTGATTCTTTGCTAGACTAGCCAGATACTCTAGGTTGTGTGAATTACAATGTGTTATCAACACAAATATCTCCGGAATGACTTGGAGCTTTTCAAGTGAAAGAAGCAGCTAATTAAAACATTATTTCAAATATAAGTACTGTATATGTGTAATTATCGTCCGCTTACCAATTAAAGGGTTCCTCAGTAATGAGGTCACGCACTGCCCAATAGGTTGTTCACCAATATGCTGGAATATTTAGTCAGCCATTAAACATGTCCCTTGTTCTCACATAGTGGATAATCATGTACAGTTTTAAACTGTCACGTGAAAGTGACATTGTTGATAAAGTTATGTGAAACAAGTCATTTACGATGACATGATTCAAGCCAAGCATTATAGAGGGTTATGTGTAGGTCCCCTCAATACAGTTGATATTAGAGCAGTAAAGGGCAAGCTCCAATCAATAACATTAAACCATTTCACTGTAACAAGCTATCTTTACCAACCAGGCCTTCAGGCCCCAGTACTTATAGTCCCTTGCCCATGGCCTGTGGCCCACTTTTCAGACAGCAGAGACAAAAAAAGCCTTTACATTTCTTTCACCATGTCCCGCTACATCTCTGCCGTGTGGGATTATTGCATGTCTCAGCCCTGAAGGCAAGGGGTGTTTTATTGAAAGCTGTTGAATAGACTGTGTTTGGTTGACTGAGCAGTGACAGTGGTCTTGGATAAACATTAATACTGTAGGCCTACTGGAAAATTGGAATCAATATTCCAGTCAATCGATATCAATATACTGTATATCATCATTATCATGCATTAGTATAGATATACGTTTGCATAGTTATACTTCCAAATATTGTTCTTTTTATTTGTCTCTCTCTCAATGAAGCTTGGTGTGAGGTTGACTGTAAACAAGGTCTTTAAAAACCCCCTAGAGTCTATATCTAAGTAACATAATAAAATGATCCCATCAAAATCTGTCTGTTTAAGATAGAGATATCTGTTTTTGCATGGGATGCGTCTCAATCCACCACATTCGCTATGTCTCCCTTCCGCATCTGTGGTGGAAAGTGGCAGAGGTACAGCACTGTTTGTCAGACCAGGAGACATCCCGAAAATCCCCACGGGACTCGTCTGAAGTCGGTAACGCTGATGTGCCAACTTTTGTCTGTAGCGTCCGAACCGTTTGGGCTACAAACTAATATAACCCCACTGTAGAAAGGGGAGACATGAACATGCATTTGGTGTTCTACATTTTGAATATATTATTAAACGCTATAGGCCAAATTCAATATTTGATCAAATCATTTATTTATATTTTTGGGGGATACCTAAAGGGGTCCTAAAATTCTAAATCAAGTAGCTAAATGATCCATGGTATGACCTTCTAAAAACAATTCCACATGTCAGCTTAGAACCCCCCCCCCCCTCTTCTGGAAAAGAGCTTTGTCCAGATGAAAGCTGTGTCCAGATGGATGAAAATAGATAGGCTTTAATGCTGCCCACTGTGCCCAGATGTTAAAAGGGGGCACACCAATCTGATGGTTCATTCAATTAAATTGGCTGATACTGTAAGTACACATTGGAAACAAATCCTCACATGTGCATGCACATGAGGGCCTAAAAGTAAGAAACATTTCTTGACATTTTCTGGCCCACATAGAATTCTGTACTATAGTGGCAAATCACCATGCTCCCCCTAGTGGTCAACATGTAAATGCAACTGTGTCTATTCTTGGCAGCAGGTTTTGAAGAGAATAAACTATGATAGTATTGTCATCACAAAGACACTAGACATCCTGCTGCTATAATACTGGCAGAACAATGTCAATGCACTGTGCCAAATAGTGTAGGTCTTTGTTCGCTGTGCGTTATATGCAGTCACGCAAAATGAATTGAATCCATTGAATGTGCATATTTCACATTCAATCATAAAAATGTTCATTTATCACATTGTCAGTATTGCATGGCCTTTAAGTCAGGGCCCTTAATTGAATGAGTGCTAATTAACATAATCAACAGCGTGTGATACTGTGGGATTGAGTGTTCCACTTCCCTTTCAGTGAGATAACCAATCAATTTAGCCATTACTGTATGGCAGACTGGGAAGTCAGGCCTGTGTGTGTGTGTGTGTGTGTGTGTGTGTGTGTGTGTGTGTGTGTGTGTGTGTGTGTGTGTGTGTGTGTGTGTGTGTGTGTGTGTGTGTGTGTGTGTGGGTGTGTGTGTGGGTGTGGGTGCCTGTGTGCGTGCATCTGGGCCTAAATGAGCCTAAATATGGCAGGTGAAGCAGACATTGATCTCTGTCTGTCCTGGCCATCTAGATGGAGCCAAACTGACTAGACTTGTCTGAGACAGCCCTTAAGGGAGAATACTTAAAGAGGTAGTAGTGCAGTTACTGTCTGGTATCTAACACCATCCATCACCTGTGTTCCCTCATGCACTGTGTTGTCCCTAGAGCCTAAATAATTTGGCCACAATTTAAGTCACCTGCACCAGGTCTCCTGGCTGACCCATGTTCCCTCAGGCTTAGCAGAAGCAGCGTTCTGAAAGCACAGTTTGTAGTCTAGCATCTGAGCCAGACGTGCCCTAGCTCAATGGGTTGGCAGCCCTTAGCACTGATGTTGTTACGCAAACAAACCCAGCCAGACTTGGGTTTGGTACCAGACGTGACAGGGCAGGGACAGCCCAGGCCCGGGTGAGGGTTAGCTAGCGTGCACACCGTGCAGTATGGATAAGCTGGTGGTCAGAGGTGCTCGCTTCGTGCTGGATGTCAGTGTGTGGAAATGGAGGAAGAAGGGCTTCATGCTGAGGATGATGAGCACTGGACTGGGATGTGTTCAGACATGTGTGGTAGTAGTTTTATTACCACAGAGACAGTAGTCCCAGGGGAACCACAAGGCACAGCAGCACTCTATAGATCAGTAGGAGGACTTCATCTGGTCAACCCCATTCTGTCACATACAATAGAGGGCAGTTAGATGGGCTGGTTAAGGTGTGTGTCTTTGTCTGCTGTAGTCTTACCTATTATGTGATATTGTGATGGATGTGTAAGCCATTGTAGGTTGTATGGATGTAGCAGAAACCTATCTTTTAGCAGTACTGTATGAGAAACCTATATTTTAGCAGTACTGTATGAGAAACCTATATTTTAGCAGTCTGTATGAGAAACCTATATTTTAGCAGTACTGTATGAGAAACCTATATTTTAGCAGTACTGTATGAGAAACCTATATTTTAGCAGTACTGTATGAGAAACCTATATTTTAGCAGTACTGTATGAGAAACCTATATTTTAGCAGTACTGTATGAGAAACCTATATTTTAGCAGTACTGTATGAGAAACCTATATTTTAGCAGTACTGTATGAGAAACCTATATTTTAGCAGTCTGTATGAGAAACCTATATTTTAGCAGTACTGTATGAGAAACCTATATTTTAGCAGTACTGTATGAGAAACTTATATTTTAGCAGTACTGTATGAGAAACCTATATCTTAGCATTACTGTATGCTATAATTTGGGAGGTATCAGATGTGATGTTGACAGTTTTGGGAGTACTGTATGTGTATGTATTGTATGTTTTTAAATGCTACAAAAGGCTAGATACTGTGTACAGAATTACTTTAAATCCTTATTGGGTTACCATAGTGCTAAATTCATTAGACAATGGAGTCATTGTAATTAACAACATCAATGATTATTTCCTTAACAGGATTAAGCTCTCTGGACTGTGAATTACTCAATATGGGACTTTGTTAATAAAAAAGACTTGCTTTCTAACCATTTCTAAAACAAAACCGCTCTTTGAAGGCTGATGTTTGATCTTTGCCAATTTGCATTGACAGAGACAAGATTTCTACACAGCTGAAATGTCCTACTAATGTCATGATTTGCATTATCTAAACAGGGTTGATGTTGATTGACCGTGATCAATTCCAATACACCATTTACTACATATACTACAAGTACTGAACTTAATTTGAACCTAACTTCCTGTCCACCATTGTAGATGACGGAGGGGAGACTCTGCCAGGTGCATCTCCTTGACGACAGGAAACTCGAGCTGCTGGTTCAGGTACAATATACTATCTTCATTTTTTCCCCCTGAGATTATTGTAACATTTCATTTAGTTCCTATGAATTTCAAATAGTTTTGACAAAAAATGATAATGCACTGAAATAGATAGGCCTAATGCCCTCTTCAAACAATCTCCTATTCCACAGCCTAAGCTGTTGTCCCGTGAACTGCTAGATCTGGTGTCCTCCCATTTTAACCTCAAAGAGAAGGAATACTTCGGACTAACGTTTGCTGATGACAGGTAAGTCACATTGCTTATTTTGGGTAAGTATATGGGTGTTAGAGTATACAGGGTGTGTGTTTGTGTGTATATACTGTATGTTTGCTTGTATTCACTGTGCTGTTTGTTTATCTAACACTTTTCTTCATTGACTCTTGCAGTGGTCAGTGTAAATACTTGCAGTTGGACCGGAGAGTTCTGGAACATGACTTCTCTAAGAAGGCTACTGGGCCTATCGCCCTCAACTTCCTGGTCAGGTAGCAATGGCACCATCTCCATATCTGTAGCACATACCTTCCAGTAGGGAGCACTCCTGGATTGGTTTGAGATGATGATGAATGGGGTTTTATTACATTAGGGAATGTCTAATAGTGGGGGCTGAGATTAAGGAATGTCTTACTGAGTATGCATGCAATATGTATTTTATCATTAAATTCAACAAATTGTTTTTCAAACCTCTATTTGTGCTTTTCCCCGAAGGTTTTACATCGAGAGTATAACACTGCTGAAAGACAACACGACGGTGGAATTATTCTTCCTGAATGCAAAAGCTGCCGTCTACAATGTAAGCTACTTGTTATTTTATTCTGCTTTGGGTTGATCTAACCAGTGAATCACACTGATAACCTTCAGTTTCTCAAGGGTCAGATTGCTCTGATTCACCGTCTCATTCTCCCTCTTTATAAACCACCGAACCTCAAACAGTCAGACTGGCTGTGAAGCACTGTTTTGTCACAGCTATGTTGGAATGAGATGAGACAGTCAGTAAGGGTAGACTGCTGATCGGTTCAGTCCAAGAGAATTCTATTTCGATGATTATGAGTTAGTCATAGGGACAGAGCTCAGATACAGACACTTGCAAAGTGTCTCAAGAGCCCATATGTACATTTATGCATGTATGATTAACATTTAATTCTTACAGGGGGATATAGAGGTGGAAAGTGAGAATGTCTTCAAATTAGCAGCAAACGCCTTGCAGGTTAGTTCCTTATTTGCTTGGGGCCTTGTACTTTATATTCATTGGCTACTCTAAAGCATACATCTTCTGACATGTTATTTTTATATCTATTCAGGAAGCAAAGGGGGATTTCTCAAGGTAAGGACATACACTGAGTCAACAAAACATTAAGGACATCTGCTCTTTCCATGACATAGACTGACCAGGTGAATCCAGGTGAAAGCTGTGATCCCTTATTGATGTCACTTGTTAAATCCACTTCAATCAGTGTAGATGAAGGGGAGGAGACAGGTTAAAGAAGGATTTTTAAGCCTTGAGACAATTGAGACATGCATTGTGTATGTGTGCCATTCAGAGGGTGAATGGGCAAGACAAAATATTTAAGCACCTCTGAACAGGGTCTAGTAGTAGGTGCCAGGCTCACCGGTTAGTTTCAAGAACTACAACGCTGCTCGGTTTTTCACAGTTTTCCGTGTGTATTAAGAATGCTCCAGCACCTATTGGACATCCAGCTAACTTGACACAACTTTGGGAAGCATTGGAGTCAACATCCCTGTGGAACACTTGAGGCTGTTCTGAGTAAATGTGTTCTTAAGGTGTTAAGGTTTTGTACACTCTATTGAGTATCTAACACAGCAGGTATCTAAGGAACAAGACAACATCACACATTTAACATAGACCTTCAATAATGGAACTGTTTCTCCAGACTTACAGTCAAATCAATGACAGCGAAGTCTGTTATAAGAGGGAAGGCAGTGATGTTGTGTCTTGTGAGGCTGTTAAAAACCTCACAGAGACCTTCTAATGAGTCTCATACCACTGACAGCTCGGCCAAGGCTGAGGTCGGCAGGGCTGGATTCTAACAGTATAGCTCTACCACCTTTAATAAAGCTTCTATTGCAACAGCAGCACCCTCTTTACTGTCAGGGAGCATCCAGGTGGAACCATAGAAAGGGAATTATGGAACACTGTGGACCTTTGTCTGCATTTCCACCTGTCTCCTTACAGAGAATGGGCCTTAAGTTAGGTCATTATCAGGAACTTCCCATGTGGCCATGCACCTGGAGCATGTCTGCCAATTAGGTTTCTGCACCTGTGGGTCAGACAGTCTGACTCAAACTGAATAGGGGTGATATCCATTAGAAGCTCATTCCAGGTTGTTTGGACTTTAGAAGGCCTCATTGCACGGTCATGGTTTCTCTACATAGTTTTCTGTATAGTAATTTTCGAACTGTTATGTACAGCATTAGTTCATGAATTTCACCATCCATATCTTCATAACCATTCTGTTTAATCATTATTCTCAGTGATGAAACCACCAGAACGGAACTGAAGAAACTTCCAACTCTTCCCAACAAGGTGCTAAAGGAGCACCCATCACTTACATACTGGTAAACTAACCTTGGTAACTGGTTAGTTTAGAAAGACTGCTAAATATGAAGTGGTTCAACAGCAATGTTATTGCAGACAATGATTTGATGATGCATTCCTGAGAGGGAGGAGTGATTCAGGCCATAATTTAGGAGTTGAAGGTGTCATCATCATGCTTTTTACAGTGAGGATCGAGTGATAGAGCATTACAAACAGCTGAAAGGAGTCTCCAGAGGACAGGCCATAGTGAAGTGAGTATTAGAAAAACAATGATCCCTCATTCCCTCTCATACACGCCTGTTCACCACAAGTCATCAGATAAAAGACATCAGGCCCTGGCTTCATACATCTTGCTCTCACCCCTCACGCCTCTCTCTTTCCATCTCTCTCTCTCTCTCTCTCTCTCGCTCTCTCGCTCTCTCGCTCTCTCTCTCTCTCTCGCTGTCTTGCACGCTCTCTCCCTCCTTCTCTTTCACACTCTCTCATTCCTCTCTCTCCCTTATTCTCTCACTCACACATACACACCACTCTATCTCCTTTCTCGCAACCAAGGTCTGATAGAAATCAATAACCCACTCCAGTTACTGTCTGGCCAGTGAATCATTGTGATTCACTGTAGGCATCTTTAACAGATCAGGCTCTCATTGTCCTGTGTAAAGTACCATCTATAATATTTATATGGTAAACCACCTTTTGAAAATGAAAGAGGGAATTTGGGATGCTACTGTAATAGAACCTTATTTCAATTCAGGTATTTGACCCTAGTGGAATCCCTACCCACCTATGGTGTCCATTATTATGAAGTAAAGGTAAGAATACAGTATATTGCATTATGCACACAACAGCTATTGCACTTATAAAATCAGATGTCTCTAAGGGAATGGATGTATGCAGTTCAGTCATGGAACTATGCTTTTGCCTCACAGGACAAGCAAGGCATCCCATGGTGGCTTGGGATCAGCTACAAAGGAATTGGCCAGTATGATTTGCAGGACAAATTGAAACCACGGAAGGTACAGTCATTTGTTTGTTCCCATTTGTGTTCTCCTCTACTTACAGTATGGAGGAGTACAGGATTCGTTTTTGCATGAGCTATTTTATTGGCAGTGTACAGCGGTCATTGTGCCATATAGCCTTTATACAGGCATATAGGAGATTCATTCTGCAGATAAGATGTCTGCCTGCTACTGTCGAATTATATCTGAGCTAGGAGCTTCATCAGTCTATTTAAGGAATGATGAAATGACAGGGCAGGGATAAAGATTCCTCTGGCACATAGCACTAGACCTCTCGCACACATTCATCACCTATTCCACTGATCAGGGTTGGGCCCTCATTACAGCTGGAGCAGACAAGGCCAGACTTGAAAATCCAAGTGACAGTCAGTTCATAACCAGACTGTTTGATCGATCCCTTTAGGTAAACATTACTTTGGAGGCCTGCATTTATTATAATTCTGTCTGACAACCTATCACTCATAACCAAATCAATGTCAGGACAGAGGTATGCCTGCACTACTTTGTCCTGACCAGTTAATATATGTAGACTTATTTATCATTCTGAGAATCCTGCATGTAAAGTGTGTAACCCGCTCTTCTGGTTCAGTGGATGTTTTCTAGCTTGGTGTTCTCATGTTAAGAAGAAGAGGAACACCCAGCTTTGTGATCCGTCTGTTCAGTATCACGTTATTAAGTTTATGGTCTATGGGCGTATGAGTCTGAACATGAAGAGAGTAGGAGAGCTGGTCGGGCAGACCTTTAGTGTTGAGAGGAGGGAGGATTGGGTTTCTGTGATGTCAAAGGCAGGGAGGCAGGGTCTGGGTGTTACCATTCGGAGTGCTGAGAATACCTGAGGAGACTTGTTGGAAGCAGAGAGAAAGGGAAAGGAAGGAGTTGTTTGTGTTGTTTGAGCTCGACAGAGAGGATTACAGACAGCAAGGATTTAATTACTGGACCTTTACTGGTAAGAGTCTGAGATGAAGGTACAGTTTTCCATATTGGATGCTGACAATCTAATTTGTTCAACGAAAAACAGCTACAGTGGTGTGAAATTATTGGCACCCTTGATAAAGATGAGCAATAATGATTAAATAATTCAAATACTGAGCTATATTTTGTGCTTAACATTGGGAAATTATATTATTTTATACTAATACAATTGCTTAGAGAAAGAGATTTTGTTTAACAAGCAATAAAAAAAAAGGTACAGGTCAAAATTATTGACACTCCTAAAGATTCTTATAAATAAAGTAGGCAAAAGTTTAGTATTTGGTCCCATTTTCCTTGCATGCAATGACTAAATCAAGCCTGTGACTCTACAAACTTGTTGGATGCATTTGCAGTTCGTTTTGGTTGGGAGGTTAGCATGTTTTGGGGGTATGATCTTTGACCCTCTGTAACTTTCTCACTCATCATTATTCACAATTCATTCAGGATTATTCGTAATCATGGTAGCATCCACATTAATGTAGAAATGTTTAGAAATCTGTTGTGATTCACCATTGATTTAATCATGGTAATTAATCATGGTAATAATTTAATCATGTACCTTAAATGAGTACATATAAAGGTGTCATATGCCGGCTTTTTTTAAATTAGATTTTTATTTGATTTAACCTTTATTTAACTAGGCAAGTCAGTTAAGAACAAATTCTTATTTACAATGGCTTTGACAGTCATAGTTTAAGTGAAAGGTTTCACCAACCCTTAATCAGTAGTTTCTCTGTCTCTCTGTGTTTACCTCCATAGCTGTACCAGTGGAAGCAACTGGAGAACTTGTATTTTCGGGAGAAGAAATTTGCTGTTGAGGTGAATGACCCCCACAGGTGAGGGCAAGTCAAACTATAGATATTTATCACAACTACATGTATTTGAATTCCCTTTAGACAACCGAAGAAGCTCTTCTTCCTGAGTATAATCATGGTGTATGTATTATCTCTATACAGGCGGGCAGTGACGAAGCGTACATTTGGCCAGACTGGCTTAGTCATCCACACATGGTACGCCAGCCACTCATTGATCAAAACCATCTGGGTCATGGCCATAAGTCAGCATCAGTTTTACTTGGACAGAAAGCAAAGCAAGGTAAGGTGTAAGGTACCATGTAATATTATCTATTTTTAGTCCTGACTCAATCACTGTATCTGTGTTCTGTACCTTTATGCATCCCTATACCAACCAAATTGATCAATTTCTTCATGTAGGATTAAATGCTTGTATTTACATGTAGACAGTGTAGGTCTGTAGTATGTATTGACTATATCAATCCCTAATCCTCAATCACCTCAATCTCTCCATCCCAACAGGGTAAAATAAGTGCAGCGAAAAGTTTGGGTGATATTGCCATGGATTTAACAGAACATGGAGGAGGAACCAAGATAACCAGACTGGGAGATAACCTAAAGCACAACCTCATTATGGCTAGCACTGGCAGCCTGGCGTCAACAGGTGGGCCAGTATTCTGGTAGCTCAAAGTCTCTCTTTAGCTAAATGTTTCTCTTTTGAAATACCTGTATATGGAAAGGGATAGGACAAATCTATCCATATGTGTATGCACTTTGTGTTAGAAAATGTGCAACCAAAACAAGCAAATAGACCTAGGGTACATTTACAGTGTAAACAATGTTACCACTACAGGGTCTGCAGATTCAGCAGTGGATGAGGAGCAGAAAAAGGAGAAGATCTCTGAGCTAAAGAAGAAGGAACAAGAGATCCAAGATGTCTTGACCCAGAAAACAAAGGAGCTGAAGAAAATCTGCTTGAGAGAGGCGGTGAGCTAAATCTCATTGTTACTCTCTGCTTGTAGACACTTGCTTACATTGATTTTGCTCGTTACGAGCACCTGGAGGAGCTAAGCTGATACAGTTAAGGAATTCCTTTTTCTTTGCAGCCAGGCTCATTCAGTAGAACACCAGTGAAACTACTATATAAATTGCCTTAGTTTGGTCAGTTGAGACTATTGGAGTAAAACGCTCCGTAACTGTAAGAGCTTGTATGTGATCTCCAGGACCTTTAGTGAAGAGTGTGTCTGTTTTCTCCAGTTGTTTGCTGTAAAGCTAAATTACCTGGATGCTTTGTTGTGTGTTTTCAGGAGCTCACGGGCAAACTGCCCAAAGAGTATCCCCTGTCTGCAGGCGAGAGACCTCCTCAGGTCAGACGGCGAGTTGGCACAGCCTTCAAACTGGATGACCTCTTCCCATACAACGAGGTCTGTATTGAAACGGCACTGTTCAGTATATGTATATATATTTAGCTAATCTTGGCACCCAGAACCAAATGTCACATGCACAATGGCCTTCTTAAGTTTACTGCAGTGGGCTAAATCAGGGTCACACAGAGTGTTTCTTCGTAGTCTTAAACAAATCTACTTTGAAACAAAAGTATACAATCTCACACACATGGTTAGGGACTTAAATTAGATTCTGATTTGATTTGGGGGGAAAACAAGACACCTGTACCATGTCAGATATAGAGTTGAAATGTATTTAATTTTGAGTTTGGATCCAATATTACACTTTATATACATCACAGAAGACTGAAATATAACAGAATTGCGTTAAAAAAAGAAAAAAAGTTCATTATGAAATTATTAAAAATATGAATAACATTCACCCATGAGACCACTAGAGGGCGATTTGGTCATTCAACTGCAGGAAAAGGATTATATATGTTTGTCACGAGAGACTAATATTTTGTAGAATATGACATGACATGAATTCCATGATTTCCTCATAGAGGGTTATGAACCGGGTTGTTAGAATATTATTCTAAGCAGAGTAACATCTGTACCGTACACTGAAAGATTGTTTTTGTGTGATGAATGGAATGTGATTGGATTGCATTCATGTTCTGTCCTGTTTCGTATAGATCACGTGTTGATGAGTTGTCTTCTGTATTTTCCAACACGTACACAAACTACTGCAAAATATTACCTTGTTGTTATGGCTACATTGTGTTGTAATTTTCAACTGGATATGCATGTCAATTGCTCAGTTGAAATTGAAATGGATCTGCCGTTCTCTGCTGCAATATTGTCTATAATGATGTATGTATACTCTGATCTGTAGGACCCTTATCTGAGGAACCTGGAGAGCAGGTTTGCTCTGCAGCGGAAGATCGTGGAAGCAGCTAAGAAACTGGCCTCGGAGGCAGAGATCTGTAAGACGGTGAAGAGGAAGAGGAGGAGGAACTGTCAGGACGCCATGAGGAAACTGCAGCAGGTCGAGGATGAGATGAACAAGTACAGAATCAAGAAAGGCAAGAAGCCTACCCAAAGAGCCTCTGTGATTATCGCAGGTACTGGAGATAAAAGTAGACACACACATTCCACTGTATGAGTTTATTGATTTGTACTATAATCTTTCATTTATAATGTGCTTTCGTCCTTCATCCCTAGATGAGCTTCTCCGTTCAGAGACTAGCTCGCTGTCAGACAGTCAGATTCTGGATGACGGTGAGTGGGACAAATTTCAGTCATACATTAGCTACATGACCTTTGTTGCAACAGCGCCTTTACCAATCCCATCTGACCATGAGTTTTGTGTCTGTCCAGATGACTCTGATGGTGCTCCGAGGCCCCGGTCACGGTCGGTCCAGTGCTCCCCTCAGGTCAGCCCTGCACGTTCCCTGGATCACCAACACAACAAGAGTCTCAGCAGGTTAGCAGCATTTGACGGCCAGGATGCTTCACATCATTTTCACCCCAGAGAGGTGTCATCTGCACACAGCAGCCCCGCCATAACGTTACCCAGATCTCCACGGGACCCACGCAGCATGCCGTCCACCCCCGTTATGACCCGCAACGCCTACAGCAGCAGCCATCTCAGGTGAGACCCCCCCCTCTCAGACCAGCCTACCCAAACCCTTACCCGGTCACTACATCAGCAATATCTGCATCCAAACGTTTAACAGAAAACTATTGTAATCATAAGTATTTAGAACTTTATGCTGTATGTCCGGATTTCTTAACACTATTTGCTTGATAACCGTCTAACAACACGCTTATGTGACAATAACACATGTATGTTGCAGGTCGGATGGGAACTCCCAGTCCTTCAGGCACCGCAGTGGCAGTCTGGAGTCCCAGCAACAGATACTAAAGGATACCGACTCAGAGAAGCCAGTCTTCACCCTGTCCCCTGCCCGCAGGAGCAACAGCACAGAGGCACTGGAGGACTGCTCCTCCTTCACCAGTCAGTCCAGCCTGGACTACCCAGGCAACCCCCACTACTGCACCTTGGACTCTCGAACCCGCAACCATCAGCTGCACAGGAGGGTGGAGGTCTATGGAAACACAGGCAGTATGCCTAATCTGGTCCAGAATCATATTGGCTGTAGTTATTTGTACGAGCCCCCAGCGCACTATGCACCGACTGCTTACTACGTGGCAGGCTACCCCTGTCCAGACATGGAGCCCTACTCCAACGGTGCTTACGTGTATGAGAATGAGATGGAGGGCCACTACAATGTCAACCCTTCCTACCAAGTACACAATTATCACAGACACGAGTACTACAGGACCTATAGTAGTGATCGAGCGGACAGCCTTGCTCAGAACCCATACGCCACCATGAGATTGCCCCGGACCAGACAGGGGCCCCGCAACGAGCCCTTGCAGAAGAACATGCAGAAGGCTCTGGTGGCTGAGCACCTGAGAGGCTGGTACCACCGCAGCGGTGGCCACAGAGAGGCAGGCAGGGGTCTGGCTGGGTATGACTATGACAACGGCTCTCAGCTCAGCCTGGGATACCAGACCATGCCAGCCCCCTTCAGCCACTCCAGCCGAACCACCTCCTACTCCTCAGGTAGGAATAGATCCTGCTTCTCCTCATACTGCAACAGGTCACCTCAGAATAACATATTCTGTCTGTTCACCCTCAGTAACACAGAGGCACACGTTTTTTTCTGATCAATATAATGCATACATTCCTAACATACTGTATGACATTATAGGCTGTATTGTTTGTTAGGGTTAGGGTTGAGGGTTAGGGTTGGACCGGGATGTGGACATGAAACTAAGGTTAGGGTGTCATTGTCTGAGACTCCCCAGTATGTGTCTGTTTCTTTAGTCCAACTAAAAAGTACCTCTGTTTCTAGTTTCCTCATCAACCAGCACAGGAAACTGGTGCAGCCAGTTGGCTGTGGGTGTAACAGACTATGAGAACATGACAGAGTCACCACAGCACCCTCACCCAGGAGCCCATGGCAATTACAACCGCAGCCCCACCCATACCAGGTGATAACCAGTAACCTACCACAGCACAACACCTACATTTTCCATACCATACAGGCTATTATAAACTGGGTGGTTTGAGCCCTGAATGCTGATTGGTTGACAGCCGTGGTATATCAAACCATTTATGTCTACTGCTCTAATTTTGTTGGTAACCAGTTTATAATAGTAATAAGGCACCTTGAAGGTTTGTGGTATGTGGCCAATATACAGTATCACGGCTAAGGGCTGTATCCAGGCACTCCATATTGTGTCGTGCAGAAGAACTGCCCTTAGCCGTGGTATATTGGCCAAATGCCACACCCCCTCGGGCCTTACTGCTTAAATATAGAATTGACAACAGTATCACTAAGTATGGGAAATGAAGTGGTTCACTCAAGACTATGACCACTCTTATAATTAGCTGTCTGTCTGCTAATGTTTTCTCCTCCCCATGCTCAATGGCAGGTACTCTTGTGGATGTCACCTCTGTCTCTGTGTGTGCCTGTCACGATATTGAGCCTCAGGACCTTCCTAGCATTTTCACCACTTGCCACTGTCCTTCCACTTGCTCTTACTCCTCCTGCATCCTCTACTCTTCTCCACCTTCCTCCTCCTGTTCCTCCAGCTCTTCTCATGATTGGACAGGTTATTTTGGCTGTCATATAGACATTTACAGAGATTCAAATGCTATCCTTATCTATTAACAGTCTTTGCTAGTAAGTGACATCATGTTCAGTTTGTTTGGTCTGTTGGTGTGAAACTAAACCTCAATAATGAAGTAGTCTCAAATGAGTGTATATGAACTGGTGATCTTTTCACTTTCTTTCTATCTTTCTCTCCTTTCACTAACTGTCCATCCTCAATCGTCATGTACATAGATTTCCCCCAGAATGCAATGTGTTGAAGAGGTCTGATACAATGCCAGTAGAGTCAGTAGATGTGTTTGGTGCTGTGGCCAATAGCACTGAGGAAGACCATTAGGCAACTATTCAAACACAGAAGGGTGAGATGAGATGCAAATAGGCTGTCGTAGTGGTAATCCATTTCCACCAGTGCCACTGTTGTCAGTTTCCATCTGTGTCTCATCATTTGTCATATTGATCAATATACTGTAGCTCATTTAGTGGCGTCCACCACAGGTTCAATCAAGGTGAAATCAATATGTAGACCATTCATTAAATGTACAGCCAGAGGAGTGGTAACACATACTGCCAATTCCTAGTTGGCCACATTCCACTCCATTCCAGATACTTATAGCTCATGAGTGGCCATGCCTTACCCGGTTGACCAAAGGTTTTGCCAAATGATCTTCGACTTTAAACATCCTCAGAAATTCAGCATGGACGCATGTGGAGAAAATGTTGTGTTCATTACATCCTGTAGCTAAAAACCACACTTTCACAGTGTCTAGCTTCACATCTACAGTTAAAACACTTTCACAGTGTCCAGCTTCACATCCACAGTTAAAACACTTTCACAGTGTCTAGCTTCACATCCAGTTAAAACACTTTCACAGTGTCTAGCTTCACATCCAGTTAAAACACTTTCACAGTGTCTAGCTTCACATCCACAGATAAAACATTTTCACAGTGTCTAGCTTCACATCCACAGTTAAACCACTTTCACAGGGTCTAGCTTCACATCCAGTTAAAACACTTTCACAGTGTCTAGCTTCACATCCACAGTTAAAACACCACATCCTCCTCATAACTCATAGAACCCGTAGTAGAGTTGACCTACTTTTGCTTGCCTCTCATTACTGTAAGTTGTGATCATATTAAGTGGAAAAATCTCATTTCAAATGTTGCATTCCTTTTTTATTGCATGGCATGCTTGACAAGACAGTAGCATGTTTGCTTTTGTTCAGTAGTCTTCTTTCTAATATAACATCATGTTTTCATAGAGTGTATCCATGGTTTGTTGTGTTCGATTTTCATGCCTCTAGATAATAATCTCCAGCTGTTGCAGCATGCAGGGGGTTTCATGAAGTACTATGCTGTCCTACAGTATGGGAGACTTTTATATTGACCTTGTTTGTTTTCATCTCTTCATTACAGAAGAGTATACATGGATGGAAATTATATGGGCATGCACTGAAGATAAGAGGACCAAAATAATCACTGGCACAATGACCCCAACATTGGAAGCACAGTTCTCTGGAAGGATACCAACTAACCTCTGGACATACTCTATTATGGCACTCTTGAATGACCATGTGCCTTGGATTAGATGGAGATGGATATTATTCAGGAAGACATGGGATGTGGTGATGGCACAAATGCAAGGTTTTGGTGATCTGGAAAACCAGCTTCATCATTGTGAATATTGTGAAGGATCTACAAACAGCATTTCAAACCCTGGGATACCTTTGACCCAAATATATTACCCTATTGTATTATGACAAAAATAAGTCTTTAAAAAAAGTTATTGTCTTTATGATAATCAGTAAACTGTGTGTTTGGAGTGTATGAATAAGGAGTTAAAGCAGGATACCTCCAAAGTGTTGTGCCATACAGTACACACAGAGCACTATTTAGTGAGCTACTCATTATACATGTTGTAAATCAACTTGAATATCTTTGTAAAACATTTAGGTATACATTTGAGTTACTATTCACAAAGTGTGATAACAAAATAATAAACCAACCCTTCCTTACTGCAGTCTTTGCGTCCCAGGTTTGTCAGTCAATGGACTGATGCGCTCTCTCCTCTCCCAAGTATGAATCTGAATGTACATGTTGATATTGTTTAAAGATTATTCATATTTTCCTTTTTGTGATCGTGTTAATGTGGTGTAAATTGCTTGCATGTGAACATAAACTTTTGATAAGCAGCTTTTTTGTATATTGTAAAAAGATATGCCTTAAAATAATGTTTCTTTATTGTTTTTCTTTGGTCTTTCTCTACACATTTGTACATTGTCCACATATTGTTAGGCTTTGTCATCTCCTACTCTAAGTGAAATATCTCCCATTTGGATTTGGGACATCAATAAAAAACCAGTGTGAGACACACAGCATGTGGTGTGACTTCTTTAGTCCTTGTCATAGGCGTCGTAAGGATAGGACCAAGGCGCAGCGGGTATAGTGATCATCTTCTTAATTTATTTAAAGATAACACTTAAACAAAACGACGAAACAGTTCCGTAAGGCAACACAGGCTATACAGGAAAACAACCACCCACAAAACACAAGTGAAACAAACACAACTAAATATGGCCTCCAATTAGAGACACCGACAACCAGCTGCCTCTAATTGGAGGTCATTGCCAAAAACCCAACATAGAAATAGAAAAATAGATATAAACATAGAAATAGAGAACATAGAACCTAAACCCCAAAACACCGAAACACACAAAACAAACACCCCCTGCCACGCCCTGACCAAACTACAATGACAAATAACCCCTTTTACTGGTCAGGACGTGACAGCCCTCAACAAGACTAGATTTATCCATTGGTGGGCGGCAGGTAGCCTAGCGGTTAGTGCGTCGAGCAAGTTACTGAGCTGACAAGGTAAAAAATATTTTGATGTGCCCTTAAGCAAGACACTAATTTACTGTAAAACAACAAGCACATTGCACTGCACCTATCTGGTGTATGTGACAATAAAACATTATTATTCTTTTTTTTTTTACATTCCAAGTGAGTGTAGTGACCCCCTACACAAAATCTGATCTCTTCTGGTTTTACATCAGCTGTCAGTTGTTGTGCACCACTTCAGGGAGATATTATTACACTTTCCTGGAAGCTCTGGGGGATTGGGCGGAGCCCTGTGCGTAATGGACCGTGGAATCCTTCCCAGGCCTGTAAAAAAACTGTCCACCTGTTCCTGTCGATCTCCCCCTTTTCCTGTCTCCCAATCAACTGCCATACTGAAAGATCATACAGCCTGTCCATCTGACTCAAGCTACTGAAAAAAGAACATGTTAGTATGTCTCTCCTGGCCCTCTTGCACCATAAATATCTTCCATGAGGTCCTATGTGTTTAATTTTAGACTTTGCCTAGGGTGTGAGCAGACCATTTACCAGCTAGAGACAGAGCCAATAGCACTGTCCACTCAGCTCTAGAACTGTGTAGTCATCGTGGATATACTTTTTACCCTTTAGGTTGAAAATAAACTCTTAATACAAATACTATTCAAATATGTCCAGCCAAAGGGACCAGGACATGGAGGACATACATGAGGAAGACATTGATGAAGATGATATCCTAGCCAGCTTGTCTCCTGAGGAGCTTCAAGAACTCCAGAAAGAGATGGATGTTTTAGCGCCAGATGAGAGAGTACCGCTTGGTCAGAGACAGAAGGATCAGAAGAAAGAGAAGCCATCCACCGACTCTGATGATGAAGAAGACATTGATGAAGATGATATCCTGGCAAAATTGTCTCCTGAGGAGCTCAAAGAGCTCCAGAAAGAGATGGACGTTATAGCCCCGGATGAGAGGGTACCTGTGGGTCAAAGGCAGAAGAGCCAGACAGAGAAGGCGCCCACAGGTTCGTTTGACCACAGGGGCCTTGTGGATTATCTGTACTGGGAGAAGGAGTCCAAACGCATGCTGGAGGAGGAGAGGGTCCCCGTCACTCTACTGCCCAGTAAGGTAAGAGACTACATAATCAATGGTCAATAGATTGTGCCTATAGTCTTCAATATATCATACATTATACAGTATGCCATTGTATGTTCTACAAAGCTACGTTTATTAAATGATTGTACTACTTGTCTTCGTCAGAAAACTATGGAAGAGGATACTGAAAAGAAAGAAATTGCTGAAGACTTGGAGATTGTGTATGAGGTGGTAGAAGAAGTCATCGAAGCTACAGACGGTGTTGAAGGAGAGGAAGCGATAGAGGAGATTATAGAGGTAATGCCTGTGGAGGAGGAGGAGGAGGAAGAGGATGTGAAGAAGGAGAAAGAGGAACAGGAAAAAAAGGACATACCCGTAAAAGATGAAAGGGTCATAGAAAAACATGAACACCCAGTGAATGAGCATCTAAAAGAGTCATCGGATGATAACAGCACTAACACTGTAAACACTACCAGTCCTCTGCAACCCCCACCAGAGTTCGCAGACATGAAAGAAAATAAAGAGATTGAGAGAACAGAGCAAAAGAGTACATCACAAATACCTGAGAAAGTAAATAATGACACCACAGACGCTCCCGCTCCTGAAGAAATAGAGATGACTCCAGAGGAGAAGAGGGCCTGTTTTGTTCCAGAGAAAGAGGTGAGGGTAATTAACAAACTAAATATTCCAAAGCTGGCCCTTGGTGGGGGCCTTGGTGGCCTTGGTGGGGCCAAGAAGACATCAAGACCCTCAGGGAACGAGACAAACCTGGACACCACTCTGGATAAGATCCGCAACAACAACCCCGCTATCACAGACGTAAACCTGAATAACATAGAAAACATTCCCAAAGAAATGCTAATAGAATACGTTGATGCCTTGAAGAAGAACAAACACGTCAAGACCTTCAGCATAGCCAACACCGGCGCAGACGAAAACATTGCCTTCTACCTGGCCAACATGCTGAGAGAGAACCGTAGCATCACCACACTGAACATAGAGTCTAACTTCATAACAGGGAAAGGCATCATCGCCATTATCCGCTGCCTACAGTTCAACGAGACGCTCACTGAGCTCCGCTTCCACAACCAGAGACACATGCTGGGCCACCACGCAGAGATGGAGGTGTCACGCCTGCTCAAGGCCAACAATACCCTCCTGAAGATGGGCTACCACTTTGAGCAGGCGGGCCCCAGAATGGTGGTAACCAACCTGCTGACAAGGAACCTGGACCGCCAGAGACAGCAGAGGAACGAGGAGCAGAGCAAGCAGCAGCAGCAGCAGCAGAAGGAGGTGTTTGAGATGTACGAACGGGCTCTGAACTTGCCTCCAGGGCTGCTAGCGATGCTGGGCTATGTCCCTCCCGAAATCGCGGCCCTCATGCCGCATCTTCCCAAGGGTCCCCAGGGTCCCATGGAACCCAAACCAGAGCCCTCCTCCAGATTCCAGCAGAACAGTCCTCTACAGCAGCCGCAAAAGCAGCAGAACACTTCTCCACAGTATCAACACAAGCAGCTTAAACACAAGCAATGCAACCCCATTCCACAACAACCCCCCTGCACGGACTCCTCTGGTAACCTTCTGAAGGACATCCAGCTGAAGAGGACCCCCAAAAAGCGTGACCCTTTCCTGGACATTGACCTTAGGGAGGACAGGAGAGCAGAGAGGCTGAATGTCCAGCTCAGGAAGACATCAGAAAAAACGAGGGACACAGGCGTTGATGAGATGGTAGAACTGAAGGCCACTCTGAAAGATGTGATGAAGACACTGAAGCCTGTCCCTCGGAGGCGGCAGCCGGCCAAGGTGGATGTGACGCCCCGCGATGAACTTCTTAATGAGATCAAAAAGAGCAACGTGGCCTATCTCAAAGCTGTGAGTAAAACTGATGATTCTCAGATTAGCACAAGGTCACTTACAGTCATATTGTTGGCTAATTTTATTTTACCAGCAATCACATTGTTTAGTTAGATGTCAGAAGTTGGTGGATTTTTTTTTAAGATGCATTGTGGAACTACCTTGAACTGGAGAGCACATACCGTCTAATCAAGCTTGTTAGCTTTAACCCATATTAGACATGCACTAGCAAATATGTAGACTAGATTAGTGTGAAATTAAAATGATGTAAGGGAGTGAACGTTAATTATAATACGGGGTTACATGGAGAAAATGGGACCTTCTGAAATGTTTGGCCTTCCCTTCTGACCTAAACCCTCCCTGAATGCTTAAAAAATAAAAGAAATGACCCTCCCTTATACCCCAAATAATAATTAAAACAAAGTGGATAGCAGAGAACATGTCTACCAGAGCCTTAGCCTTATTCCAGTAAACATTACATGGAAACGTTTGAATTTTTATAATGCACAGGGCTGAGAGCCAGAAGGTTGTGGGTTGATAGTCCACTGTGGCCGCACAAGAGTAGGCGTGGAAAGATAACCTTTATAGTAAAAGTATTGCATGAATCTATCATCGTATTTGCAGGTTCGAGAAAATGTTTCCTTTTTTAAACATTTCCTGCAATTCTACATAATTTGACATATTATCAGAATATTTTTTAATACTACACAAATGACAGGCTAAGAACAGACAGAGAGATAGGCCTATGTGTTCATCTTATCATACTTTACTTCCCCAATGCCACAGTGTGTCTTGTTTGGAACGAAACTGTCCGTTTGCAAATCATTTAATCTGAGACATCATTAGGAATCTGAGAATGGTACTTTCAAAAGTTAGACCTACCTTTCCACCCCAGACAGAGTAGGTCCTACCTTTCCACCCCAGACAGACTAGGTCCTACCTTTCCACCCCAGACAGAGTAGACTACCTTTCCACCCCAGACAGAGTAGGTCCTACCTTTCCACCACAGACTAGGTCCTACCTTTCCACCCCAGACAGAGTAGACTACCTTTCCACCCCAGACAGAGTAGGTCCTACCTTTCCACCACAGACTAGGTCCTACCTTTCCACCCCAGACAGAGTAGACTACCTTTCCACCCCAGACAGAGTAGTCCTACCTTTCCACCACAGACTAGGTCCTACCTTTCCACCCCAGACAGAGTAGACTACCTTTCCACCCCAGACAGAGTAGACTACCTTTCCACCCCAGACAGAGTAGACTACCTTTCCACCCCAGACAGAGTAGGTCCTACCTTTCCACCCAAGACAGACTAGGTCCTACCTTTCCACCCCAGACAGAGTAGACTACCTTTGCACCCCAGACAGAGTAGACTACCTTTCCACCCCAGACAGAGTAGTCCTACCTTTCCACCCCAGACAGAGTAGTCCTACCTTTCCACCCCAGACAGAGTAGTCCTACCTTTCCACCTCAGACAGAGTAGTCCTACCTTTCCACCCCAGACAGAGTAGTCCTACCTTTCCACCCCAGACAGAGTAGTCCTACCTTTCCACCTCAGACAGAGTAGTCCTACCTTTCCACCTCAGACAGAGTAGTCCTACCTTTCCACCCCAGACAGAGTAGTCCTACCTTTCCACCCCAGACAGAGTAGACTACCTTTCCACCCCAGACAGAGTAGTCCTACCTTTCCACCCCAGACAGAGTAGTCCTACCTTTCCACCCCAGACAGAGTAGTCCTACCTTTCCACCCCAGACAGAGTAGTCCTACCTTTCCACCCCAGACAGAGTAGTCCTACCTTTCCACCCCAGACAGAGTAGGTCCTACCTTTCCACCCCAGACAGAGTAGTCCTACCTTTCCACCCCAGACAGAGTAGTCCTACCTTTCCACCCCAGACAGAGTAGGCCTACCTTTCCACAACATACAGAGTAGTCCTACCTTTCCACCCCAGACAGAGTAGGTCTACCGACGCAGAAACATTTAAGCTTTAACTGCTGGCTACTCTTTTTCTGTGGCTTAACCCAACGAGAGGTCACAAATGTCTGGATTTAAACATCTTCTATTGTACAGAAAGTGAATTGCTTAATCAATTGATAGTGACAGAATTAGATTACTTCCCAAGCAAAGTCTGCTTCTGAATGTCAAAGAAGATAAACAATGATATCCCCATATGCACTGTTATAGATCACTATATAATCAGATCCGTTTTTTCTTCAAAATCTTAAGCTAACAAGGGTTATACCTGTACTTTTTCAATTTTCTTTAATAAAAGGTAAGCCTATGTCATACCTTCTCAATTCAAGTCTTGGTTTTAACTGAACTGCCCTTCACTGACATGGATGTAGGCTATTTAAAGAGTGCATGGTGGGTGGAGGAATTGATCTACAAATCTATGGACATAGCAGCCTATTGCCTAATTTCGTCTATCAAACAGGTAGGCCTACCTTTGGTTTTTAAATAGGAAGAAATAGGCTCCAACACAAACCATTCTTGTGGTTACTAAAGTCTAATTACAATGCCTACATTATGCCTACATTCAGCACCATGAGCTGTCCATTTCTAATTGATTTTGCCGCTGCTGATGCTTCAAGTTTCAGCACCACAATGTAAGTTGCTATGTAAGTTACTTGAATCTGGCTTATTGGGAGGTCAATAACTCTGATAAATAAATCACGGGCAAGAAACATTGTTTTTGATCAAATCAATTACAAAATCAATCATCTTAACACTCCTTTTCAAACTGAACAGAACATAGGCTAGTCTTTTATTTTATTTTTTAATCTTCATTTAGACAGGTTTTTCTCATTGAGATAACATTTCTTTTCCAAGAGAGACCTGGTCCAATAGCAGCATGGGGAACAATGCAGCAGGGGGAACAAGTTTGCGCACAAGGAAGTACATTTTTGGGATTATCTCTAATCAAAAATAATTTTAGGAAGAAGCCTTTGACTCCCCTCCTGAACTGCCACCGTAGCCCTACACAGCGCAGCCATTGGTTAGGCAGCACACACATTTTTTTTGGATCAGCAAGAGCAGAGCAGGCCAGGGCTCAGGGTTGGAATATCCATTGCAATGTGTAATGCAGCCTAGTTGTATTTACACCACCCCAGCAGCTATCTTAGGGATGTAACGGTGCTCTGTGCTTCTATAGGCTATGGATCATTTGATTGAGACCGCACTAAATAGCCTATAGGGGCACTTGATATTGCGCGCCCAGCAGAGAATCAGAGATGAGGGGCGGCATCGGTAACACATCGATATATAGCCTAATAAGCAACTAATTCTAAAACACTGAGAAATATATACATTTAATCAATTACAAATTACATAACTCGCCCCTGGACTAGATGTAAAAAAAATACCAAACCCTCGCCTTGACTGAAATTTTAAAAGCAGGACCCTCCCCCATTTCCCTCCAGGTAGCTATTCTGTACATTTCCATCCATCCCTTATACCTGTGTGTATCCTCTACTGCCAATCAAATCTTTCTCACAGCTGTTTATGTTTGTGTAATGTATTACTCCTACAGGTGCCACTCCCCAAAGAATTGGAATCAAGAGAAACCAGTCTCTTCAATCTCTGAGGAATCTACAATACCTTTATTTCTGTGTTTGTTTAACATGTTTAATCTCTTCATTAACAATAATCTGCTTGCACTTGTAACACTAGTTTGCCTCAGTACTCCTGTTCAGGCAGAAGACCTTTTGTTCCTTGAGGCTTGGAAGAACTAGTATGGTATTTGGATATGAGTCTACAGCTGGAAAATGCACCATACAATGTGCATAGTATAAGTAGTCTCAATTAATAATTATGTTTGTTTGTGTAAAATTTATTTACTTTGAACACTCCCAAATGAGTGTGGGCAAATCCATAATGCATCATCTACTGATGACAGGTCTTTCATCTATAGATTTTCAAAACCACTCTGGTGTCTGCTGTCCGCTTTGCAATGGCAAACAGCTGAACCCCAGAATATAGAGTATAGGATTTGTCTTTTATTGTGTGAAACACTGTACGCCAGTGGTCCAGAAGCTAGATTTCAAATCAGACTTATTTGTTTCACGGAACAGTCCATCTTAACAAGTCATAATTCTAACGACTGTTGACATTAAAAATCAGTGTACAATCAAAATGTCTAATATTTCAATGGTTCCTTCATTAACATAGTTACAAGACTATTTGGATTCCTTAAAGTTTTGTTATGGTGGAACACAGTGCTCTGCTTCCAATTCTGTAGTTATGTTATCACTACTCATACACAAAAAAAGCAGTTATAACATCCTTATAATAGAACCTTCTCTGAACTCGTCTGTGAAACTGTAACCATAGTATTAGCGTGCACTCCTTTTTCCTAAAAGCAATTTGGCTATGTCCGATATAAACTGTGATTCTCCTTAGTTCTTTGGAAGACTGCATCTGTGTCAGTCCTAAACAACACAAATAGCTCATAAAATCTTCATAAAAGAAATGTCATCATTTTCATATTACTAATGGTGATCCCTGGAATTGGATAGGCTATTTATTATGGTGGATTTAGAATAAAATCTCAGATCATCTGCTACTGAGGGGAAATAATCATAACCCCAATGCACAATCAGGCATTCATAATGGGTGTGATATTTAATAGTACAGAGGTAACATTCATGCATTGATTCTTTATCCAGCAATACTTTGGTGCCTTACACTGTTTTTTATAATGCAAACATTTGTTTTCTGCTGAATACACAAGTAGAGAAGATTCAATGACACATGAAAGCACAAAGTAAACATATACACCATGATTACTTGAATGAATAGAGCTGCATTTGCCATTCATTTTCCTATATTGCATAGCCATGAGCTGAAAATGTTCATCTCAAGCCCAACCCACAGGGTCTGAAGTAACAAGAGGGATATTATTGCTACTTGTTAATATGCAGTCACTGGTCCAGTGAATAGAAGGGGAGCCCAGTGACACTAGTTCAGCATTAGGAGAGGAAATAGAGTTGTTTATCTTTTGAGGTAGCAAATAAATTGATTCTGATTAAATTATTAGCTTTTTAAAAAAAATTTAGATAATAAATCAAGAAGCTATGCTACTGAACACAATTGTTTTAACGTGCAATAGTTATTACATTCTGGCATGCAGCTTTATATATATATATATATATATATTGCAATTACATAATGACAACATGTGTATTGTGTTCCTTTGAACATTATTGGGCAAATATACAGAAACACTCATGCCTCATTTCATTGTGCCGAGTGCCTTCCCCCCAACACATGATCCATACAGGACTGTACAAATCTTTCTGAAATGCTCTAAAGAAATCAGGTACTTTGACACAAAATGTATAAAAAAAGTGTTCATTCAATATAACAAAATGGAGTGAGAATGACAAATGAAGGGAATGTGACAGCACTGACATTATGCGGGGTAAAAATCAACACTTGATTTTAGTGTTAAAGGAAAAAGCAAACCATGTTGAATTGAATGAGGGTGCCATTTTTGCTCTCTCCCCTCACTCCTTGTTTAGCTTAGACTCCAGGAAGTCCTGGATCTTGTTGATCTTCTCCTCCTGTTGGTCTAGTAGATCCAGGATGATGCCCATTGGGGACTTCTTCATGCCCACTCCCTCGATCTTATTCTCCAGCCTGTTCTTCATGTTGCGCAGCCTCAGAGACGCATGGACCAGGATCACTACAGGGAAGAAAGGCTGGATTAGTTTCCTACCCGCTCACGATGCGCTACTCTCAATGGAGATAGCATTTTCCTATTCTGGCCCATGGAAACATGACGTGTGTGCCTTAATCTAAAATTATGCAGCTTCAACCGAGAAGGTTAATTAGTTTCCAGGTATATGTGATGAAATACAATGCACACGTACGGTTAAGGAGAGGCATCTTTACTCCCCTCGTCAGAGATGCTGACTGCATGATGTAAGCCAGTAAATGTAGTCGAGTATTGTACAGACAGTACATAGCAACCAGTCACACGCAGGCAGCCACAGGACAGCCCTCTTGGGAAGGGCTCCGTCACTGACTGACTGCCTCCTGATCCCCACCACAATGTGGCAGCTGTTGCCTGCACTCCTTTTCTCAGAACCACCAATTGCCCTAAACATTGTGTTCTGTAATGTGCATTTCAGAATCCAGCAGTTAGTCTATACTATTTATTTCCAAAACAATGTTCTTTAAAGTTTAACTGAAGGGGAAAAACGTTCTTAAGGTGGAGAACCACACACATTCCCCATATTGAACCCATACAATGAGTCAGAATGAGAGTGGTTGAAAAAAACAGTTTGCTCCTCCTCCTGTGACTAATCCGCCACGCTTGCACCATATTCCAATGGAGGTTGCCACTGGAAAAAGGCCTGAAAGCTACACTAAATCTATATGCTAGTTACTGTGTGCATTGTGTGACTAACAAAAATCAAACATTAAGGGTCAGATTCTTCAGACACAGATAAAGCCTCTGTGTCCAAGAAACTGTCCAAGAGTGTGGAATATACTGAGACTCACACAGCAAGGGAAAAGTAATTCCAAAGATGAAGACCATCACTCCACCACATAGTGACAGCAGGAAGTAGCTCGTTCCCATGACAGCAATGACAAACAGGGAGGGGTTTTTCTTCTTGAAGTTCTTGATGAAATTCTTGTTCTCTCCTGCCCACACCGAAACCATGAAGACCAGAGAAACCACTGCCCCGCCCAGAAACATGCCAAGAGGGTTCAGAAATCTACACAGATGGGAAACACATTACACAAAACATCTTCATCCACTCAAATTCTGTATGGCAATGCAAAACAATTAATTGGGCATCTGTAAAACACAATAAAAGCAACAAACAGCATAACCTGGTGGCTGGAATAAGAGCAACACCTTTCCTTTTTTTGCCATTTTCAAAAATAATCTGAGAGTTTTCAAACTATCGTAGCTGCAAGTTAGCAATTAGGACACATACAAAACTGCTCCTCGGGTATTATCAGTACACTTCTTCATTGTACATGCCGTGTGTGGCTGAGATAAGGATCCAACTGCTTGGACAACTTTTAGCATTCATGTGTTAAATAGTTTCTTTAGCCTATTATAAAAATATATTTAGAAAACATTGGAAACTCATCTGTCAGATGGTTATTTCAAAATATAAAAAAAGGTACTCAAATGACAATTTGTAGATAAATTGGTTACAAGCAGGCCTAAACTACCTAACGTTAGTAATTATGTTCACCGTTCACAGTTGCAGGCAGCTGAATCAGGAAAAGTGGAGCAAATAGCTACATTTGTTTTTAGCAGGCCAGCTAGTACCACACCATTCCATCACATGATGATGACTGCATCTCTTATTTCGTCGTTGTGAGGAGAATATGAAAAGATAGGGAAATCTTGCTCACTGCTATAAATAAAATGTCCGTGCATGACAATTACGTAGCCATGACTTGGTGTGAATCGGACTGCAGACAAATCAAATAAGATAGCTAGCAGCTGGGTGGAAAATGCTAGCAAGCTCGCGCTGTCATGCTGACTTACCCCACGACCAGGAAAACCACGATGGCCACTGCGAAGTAATTGGTCTGATAGTATAACAAGTTGCTGATCACCCTGTTGTTCCATTTAGCTAAATCTCCGAAATCGGGTTTAGCAAAACGATCAGCTCCTGGGAAGAAGTCGTCCCATGGTCTGAGCGGTGCAAGCTCCATTCTTGCCATCTCCGAGTTCAGTGCTCGGATATGTTTTAACAGATCAGCTGGACAGTAATACCAGACTAGCTACCAAAGTAATTTATAGGATGGGCTCCGGCAGAGAGGGAGAGGCGAAGCGAGAGGGTTTACTTCGCCACAAATCTGTTAACGAAAATAAGACCACGAATTGGGGATGTTTTTTTTAATGGAGGTTAATACGAGTGTCACATTTGGTCAACCAAAATGTGAGGCTTATTATAATATAATCTCTAATATACATTTCGTAATGGTTGGGTTCAGTGGTGTAGTGTAGTGTAGTGTAGGGTAGACACTTTTTTCCAGTGGGCACTAATACGTACCAAAGTAGTGTAGTGTAGTGTAGGTATACGCCATTTCAATTAATAAGGCTGATGGAACAGATCAGAATGTTGAGTTTATATTTTGGATAAAATATTATTTAACATTTTAGGCGCAGCTATGTACAGATGGCTGTAGACCTTCGCGTGAATGTTCCAGAATTGTGTTTGCAGTAAGACGCCGTTCTAAAATGTGCAGAGATGGAAATATCCGTCAGAAATTTAGAAAGAGGGGTGATTGAAATATGCCTCAACTATCATGGGCTGCTAATATGACTACGATGCCTTTGGCTGCTAGACAATGATATAAAGGTGAAAGAAAATCAATAGAACAGGAGAAAAGCATATGAGTAAGTCTTTATAAAAATAATTGCCTCCACGATTATGTGGAGGGATTTTGGCTATAGTCTACTTTCAAGTAAGGTAAGACAAGCCTCATAATGAAGTAAAACGTTCAGGTTTCAAACAATTAAGGAATAGAAAAAAATAGCTATATTAATGATAGGCCGTATTCTGGTAAATGGAAAGGTTTTCCCAAAAACCTTCTCAATTAAATGTTAACTAGCTACAAAGTAGCCTACCTGTCAGAATGATATTATGATTATTTGCTTCAATCCAGTAGCCATTTTCTTTGCATACCCTACAGAAACACTGCTAATCAATTGAAATGTAATTAGAAAGGCTAACTACACTTCTGTTGACGTGTGGCATTGAGTGGAAAAATAAGGAAAACTCTAATGTGAATTTAACATTTATCTGTTTCTATGGTAGACTTACTATTACTGTAGCCTACTTGCACAGTACAGGTTGGACTGACTGTTAAAGACCAATATGGGATTTATCATTTTAGGTAATTCAGAGTGTATGTCACTTTTTCTCTTTTAGTTTTGTAAACCACCAGGACCGCCTTTCCTTCGTGGGGCGTTTGGAAAAATGTGAGTATCCTTACTTCTCCAGTCATCACTACACCCCTGGTTAGGTTGTTACAAATGCACTGATATTAGTGGACGCGCGTGGTATTTCGGCAACTTTGGGGGGGAAACTACTTTATATCGGACTTGTACCTGTTCTTCACACGTGTATCCGCCCTCTCGTTAGCCTAAATGGTCCCATCTGATCTTACCTGCTTTCCATCTTTGAGGACATGTATTTCCATTGTTAGAGCAGTCACTCGACTATCTTGTCAATATAATAGAACATCTTTGAGTCGGCTCGGGTTCTTGTTGTCGTCAGTTTAGCTTCTCGCGGGAGTAAGACAAGTGCAGTAATGTTGATGGAAGTCACAATTGCGCTGTGCTGCACATAATGCGCAGAACATCCTTCATGTACAGTCATTGCAAATCCCTGTGAACTTTGTGCACATATGCTAACGCAGGTTTGATTTTCGTGAGTATATAGTACAGCCAGTGAGGACATGGAACCTTGAAAGTATGGCGGATGCTGAGGAGCCGTAAGTACAAACAATGATATTTATTGTCGCTAGCTGACAGAATCGACATTATGCTGCTGTTAAGCATTGAACCTTCTTTTATTCTCTCCTCTTTAGGGAGAAGAAAAGAAGGAAAATAGAGGAGCTGACTGAGAAGTTAGTGACATAATGCTTGAAACTGGCAGCAGGTTTGAGTTGCATAGTTAGTGAGCTAGCTAACTAAGTTAGTCTGTTAGCATGGAGTGTGGATCATTAATTCAACAATTTCACACAGGAAATTGGCCTAATTCGAGTAGACAACTAGCTAATTCTAAGAACCAGGCACATGAACAGGCCTAGTCGAAGTGTGCCCAATTCAACATCAAAGGAAACCAGTTTACCTTAGCTAATGTGGTATCTAGCTAGTTAGCTAATATGATTGGTAGCTAACGTTAGTTAGCAGCAGCATCCGCTGTCTGAATTTTCACATATATAATGATTGATTAACGTGAGCTATTCTAGGGAAATCATCCTGACGTTAATTGACATGCTACAGACCTATATTTATCTACGTAACTAGCCATCTATTTTTGACTCGCCATCACACTTGTGATAAAGGTTTGAGTGATTGCTGGTTGATATGTGCAGCAGAGCATCTTGTTTTCTGTGTGCAGAATGGCTGTAGATGGAGGACATGGGGATAGTGGAGACTGGGATGGCCGATGGAACCACGTGAAGAAGTTCCTGGAAAGACCCGGCCCATTCACTCATCCTGACTTTGAGCCAAGCATTGAGGTAAGGAATCAGATAATAACATGTCCTTTTATTTAGGGGATAGATAGATGCATTCTCCACACCAACTCTGATATTACTTTCAGTCCCTTGGGTTCTTATTGGAGACATGCAAAATCCTGGCCATTGGAGCTGGAGGACTTGGATGTGAGCTGCTCAAAAATCTGGTATGTGAGAGAATGTCCAGTTTCCAGGTGCAAATGCATGAAAGGGTTTTGTTATCTTGTTCTATTTCTGCTCTGTATCTTAATGTGTGGTTTTTCCTTATTCTGATCTAGGCTCTGTCAGGATTTCGTCACATTCATGTTGTTGACATGGATACCATCGATATTTCCAACCTCAACAGGCAGTTCCTTTTCAGGTTTGGCTCGCCTTTCCCACCTTCTCCCATGACCCTTACTCTATCAATAGCAACCTTATTGTGTTCACGTTTGATAGAAGAAACAAAGTGAAAGTGTCTTTAAAAGTTTACTTTTCAACACACACCTCAATCAATCAAATGTATTTATAAAGCCATTTTTACATCAGCAGATGTCAGTGCTCACCTCTATACTTTGTTTAGGACCAAAGATGTTGGACGGCCAAAAGCAGATGTGGCTGCTGACTTTGTCAATAATCGCATCCCTGGATGTAAAGTCGTCCCGTATCCTTTGCAACTGACGTGTAGAATACCGGAGTGTAGGCTTACCCCGTACAAATGACTGCATTACTTAGCTTGAGCATGTGAAGTACTAGAAGTATGTTCTATTCTTTTTCTTAATTCATATTCTGCTTAGACACTTCAACAAAATACAAGACTTTGATGAATCTTTCTACAGACGTAAGTGCAAACTTTGTTAACTTTATGGAGTTTTCTAAAAACATTTGTACTTAACAATGGTGCTGACACGCTTTTTTTTTTATTGTATTTGTAGAATTCCACATTATTGTTTGTGGATTAGATTCGATCATCGCCAGGCGTTGGATGAATGGCATGCTGGTATGTATGTCTTAATATGAACTATAGGCTATGTGGATTGTGTGTATGTAAAATGTCAGATCACCCCATTTACAGATATCCCTTCTGAGCTACAAGGATGGTGTTCTGGACCCCAGTTCTATCATCCCCCTCATTGACGGAGGGACGGAGGGTTTCAAAGGCAATGCTCGGGTCATTCTGCCTGGCATGACTGCGTGCATCGACTGCACTCTGGCGCTTTACCCACCACAGGTGCTACAATTTCTCTGACCTGCCAAATATAATATTTTTAGTGTACTGCTTCAGTAGCCCACTACTTCTTTGTTAAGTTGGACAGTGATTTGTGTACTGCAGCTGTTTTGTGTTACTTATAAGTGACCGCTTTGGTGTATGTGTTGTATAGCCTAATGTGTTGTATTATTTTGGTCCCTAGATTAATTTCCCCATGTGCACCATTGCGTCTATGCCGCGGTTGCCAGAGCACTGCGTTGAGTATGTCAGAATGCTACAGTGGCCCAAAGACGAGCCTTTTGGAGGTACGCCCATGAATAACACTTCTTATTCTCTATCACCTCTTGATTGCAATCAAAAAGCTCAACAAATGATTGTTGAATTGCTCACTGTACCCTTAGGTGGCCATAATCCCTTCATAACGCTCATTAAGATCAACATAATACCTATAATAACAGATCATTACAGATAATGACACAGGCTCTTGTCTGTCCCTCAGAGGGTGTTGGTTTGGATGGGGATAACCCTGAGCACATCCAGTGGGTGTTCCAGAGGGCCCATGAGAGGGCTGCTGACTACAGCATCACAGGAGTCACATACAGACTCACACAAGGTGAGGAGCCCCATACTGTAACAACCTGTCTTGCAGGGATGGTAAAACTCTCATGCTATATCAGCTTTTGGCTATAGATACTATATAGTACAAGCAACATTTTGGTTCTGCTCCATTTTCAATGAGGATGAGAAAAAAAAGCAATGTAGGCCTATTACAATTCTAAGTTGAAATTGTATTAACCTGAACACCCCCACTTACAAGTATTGGTTGTAAAAATCTGGGAACAGTGTGGTTAGATTTCTTTTCACATGGTTTTGCCTCAGGCGTCGTGAAGAGGATCATCCCTGCTGTCGCGTCAACTAATGCTGTAATAGCTGGTAGGAAACCCTTTCTGACCGTCATTGTGTTATGTTTCACTATATTGGTATCACTCTGCGGCGGAGGGATATATCCGAGGTGAGGATTTACAGATTTACTCCCGTGTACACCTGTGTCACGGCTGGGGTCTGCCGCTATATACAGACCCCCATGGCCGCGACACATGTTGTCTTTCATTTTCTCGGCGGATGTCCGTATGGTTTGAGGTTCAAACTTTCTGAAGTTCGCTTGGTAAGTCACTGGTAAGTGTGTAATATCTTGCGTGGAGGTATACTCACTGGCTGTTTGCAGCCTGGAGCAGCAGGCCACATGGCCAGCCCCTCCTCTTGAGTGCTCCACTCGCTGCGTGCGATTGATCTGTGTCTTCCGCCCGTTGTTTGTCGTACTTGTGTTTCGTTAGCGTTACACTACGTCTCCATGTGCCTCCATTAGTACGATGGCTCTTGCTGCCACAAACTGTAATTTACCTTACACAACTTGCCGACTGGCTTGTTCTATGTGTGTTTTGTGAATTGCTTTAACATGCTGCTCATGTGGGTTCTCTGCAAATTACCCTGCAGGGTTTTTTTTCTTGTTCTTTCTCCTGTAGAGTGTAAGAATATCATGGTGGGCTTTCCACTACGTTGCGACATTAACTTTGGAGTTCCTTAATGGAGTTTTTACTGCTTGGATATTAAACCGGCTAGGTAATATTGCAGTTGGTGTAAAACTGAAATTATTATAATTATTTTTGTATTAAAAATACATTACCTGGTTGTTTTTGTTTTGTCTGCCTGCTTTTCCCACATGGGTCTTCCCTGTTTTTTGCAGAGGTACTGGGTAATTTATCCCTCACCGAGTTCCTATTCTTCCAAGTGGGTCACGACATAAGCTCTCCCAGGGCGTTGGACCCCTCTGTGGCCTTGTTGGCTTGGCTGAGCTTATGGCTTCCCTTTGTGACAGGTGTGATGGTGGCACCCCCTGGGGATCCACATACCTTGTTTATGCACTGACCTGGGTTTGAGAGAGCGGTGGAGTGCCATACTGGATGTATGTTTTGTGTGGTGTTCTCAGAACGCTTGCGCCTCGCGCGATTGGAGGCCATACGCGAGTGGGTCGGCCAGGCTTGGGCTCCGGCTGGGGACAAGTGGTGCGCCAGCGAGCTGTTATTCCCTCTACTAGGCAGTCATGGACTGCCAGTCATGGATGGGGGCAGGAGTCGGACCGCTGGGACCACCTTGGAACGGAGGGCGCATGCCCTGCGTCAGGAGGTTGATAGCTTCAATGGCGACGACAGCTGTTCCCTGTTGGCCAGTGATTGCATCATCCCCCAGGAACAGCCTAGCACTGTTCACCGTGAGCGGGGCTGACAGGCCATCAGAAGCCTGCAGCGGGGCTTCAGCGCCCCCAGCAGCTCGAGAGGCTATGAGGAGCCTACTCACTCGGGTAGCCACTGCACTGGACATCAAACTGGTGGACAGTGATGACTCTCCCTCTGTCCCCATCCCTGCTGAGTTCGACAAGGCCTTGCAGGAGAGCTGGGCCTCTGCCAGGGGGTGCTTCCGACTCGCAGCAGAGACTAGACCATGGATTTATGCTGCGGGTGCAGTGTCACTCGACCTCTGGGAGTACCTGACCATGGACACCATGATAGCTACCATGGTCCTCCCGGACCGGGAGATTATACGGCAGAACCCGCGACTGAAGCCGGGACCCCCCAGAGTCTTTGGTGCAGACTTGAAAGCCACATATTGGTCCCTCTGCTCTCTTGGCCACCTTACCACCGTGGCCAAGCTGCTGCAGGCCTACCTGTAGCCTCTGTTGCCCCGGATGCAGGAGGGCACAGAGGAAGTGATGGAGGTGTCTCACCTGTTTTCCCTGCACCAGAGGGATGTGGCCAACGGATGGACCATGGCGCAGGTGGTTATCTCCCAGCGCCATCCCTGGCTGGCCTAATCCCGCCTGCCAGCTGCTCTCCAGAGCACATTTGCCACTCTCCCCATCACCCCAGGGCTGACGTTTGGCCCAGGGGTTGATGATATTCTGGAGCAGACCAATAAGGATCTTAGGGACCGGGAGACCCTGAGATGGTTCATGTCCCCTCTTCAAGCCCCGAGTCCAAGGCAGACGCACCGTCGCCAACCAACTGCACCCGAACGACGGTGGGGTCCCCCTCCTGCCCAATCTCTTCGTGCTGAGGCACGACAGAGGAGGGTCACAGTGTGTGGTGGAGCAACAACCTGTCAACCGTCACCGCCATAGGAACGTGCCTGGGTAACCCAGGCACTCGGGGCGCCAGAGGAAAGGCTGGCCCCGGCAAGACCCCTGACACACCCTTCCTCGGCCGCTTCTCTCGGTCTCAAAGGGCAAAGTGGGAGGAGGGTGTGGAGTCCCCTTGTGTGTTGTCCGCAATGCTTGAAGGGTACCAATTCCGGTGCCGGCCTCCGTCCTTCAGGGGCTTTTGTGTCACCACGTTGGCCAACTCCCTGAAGAAAACCCTGCGGCTGGAGAGCTCCTCACTCCTGGACAAGGGTGCCATCCGCAGGATCGAGACATCAGAAAGGATAGGTGGGTTCTTCTCCACTTATTTTGTGGTCCTAAAAAAAGAGAGAGGGTTTCGACCGATTCTGGACCTCCGCAACCTCAATGGGTACTGAGGTTCTACCTGCTGCCCCCAGCCCACGTGTTGCAGGCTGTGTCCAGGGACCAGTGGTTTGTGAAGCTGGACCTGAAGGATGCGTTCTTCCATGTTCCTGTTCACCCAGCTTATTGGCAGTACCTCCGATTTGCTTTTGAAGGGAATTCATGGTTCTTCCCTTCGGCCTCCCCTTGGCAACCCGCACTTTCACAAAGTGCATGGATGCTGTCCTGGCACCTCTCACGTCCTGAGGATTGTTGATCCTCAATTACCTGGACGATCCTGACACGCATCGGTGGGCTGGGCATTACTGTAAACAACGAGGAGTCGTCTGACGCCCACCCAGAGGGTGGCCTTCATTGGCATTGAACTGGACTCAGTCCTCATGAGAGCACACCTGCCACCAGAAGGGTTCAGGCAATCTTATCTTGCCTCGACCACTTTCGGCAGAGGTGGGTGGTATCTACCCTGACCTGCCAACGCCTGTTGGGCTTGCTGCCGGCAGCCTCGTTGCTGATTCTCCTGGGCCTGCGCCATCTCCGGCCTCTTAAATGGTGGTTCAACTCCCACCGGTTGCACCCGAAGCACCACTGTCACCGCTAGCAGCGGGTGACCGCACAGTGCCTCAGGGCATTGTTGAGGTGGTGCTGTCGCTCCTTTCTCTCAGGTGGGGTGGAGATGCTGAGGATGTGCCGCCGGAGCTGGTCAGCACAGACGCCTCCCAGATTGGCTGGGGGGGTGTGACCAACGGCTGTTGGCCAGCGGCTGTTGGCTACCCCCTTGGAGCGGCAGGCACATCAATACACTAGTGCTCCGAGCTGTACTGCTGGCCCTGTGGTCTTTCCTTCCACATCAGGGAAGACATGTCCTTGTGAGAAAGGTGGCTTACATCAACCATCAGGGTGGACTGAGGTCCCACTGCCTCCATCTTATGGCACGGGAGCTCCTTCTCTGGGCCCAGGGATGTATAGCGTCTCTACGTGCAGCACACATACCTGGCATCCTGAATGTGACAGCGGATATGCTCTCGAGGAAGGGCCCGCCACCTTGGGACTGGAGCCTACATCCCCAGGTGGAGCAGCACCTGTGAGACAAGATTGGGAGGGTGCAAGTGGACCTGTTTGCCGCCTTGGACAATGCACACTGCCCCCTGTGGTACTCCATGTCGGATCCACCAGGGCCTCTTGGGTTGGATGCTCTGGCTCACAATTGGCCAGGGCTGGAGCTTTACGTATTCCCCCTTTTCCCCTGATCCAGGCTGTGCTGGACAGGAACATCGTCTGCTGCTGGTGGCCCCATACTGGGACACCTTGGCAACTGCTCCTGAGACCCGACTGTCTCAGGCCGGGGGAACTCTGTGGCATCCGTGACCGCACCATCTCAGTCTTTGGGCTTGGCCGCAGAACAGCACCAATGGTCCATGTTACGACTACAGGATGGCTTAATGAACACCATCCAGAGCACAAGGGCACCGGCTACAACCGCGGCATACCAGTTGCGCTGGTGGTTGTTCTGCTCTTGATGCACTGGTATTGAGGTTGTGTCCGAGTCATGTGGGGTGCAGTATGTCCTCCAATACCTGCAGTCTCGCTTGGATGAGGGCTTGGCAGTCTCTACACTGAGAAGGTATTTGGCCGCTATATCTGCCTGCCATGTGGGGTGGATGGACAGGCCAGTGGGGCACCATCCCTTGGTCTCCAGGTTTATGAAGGGAGTTCGTCGCCTGCGTCCAGCTAGGACCCACTCAATGGCAAGCTGGGATCTGGATGTGGTCTTGGCAGCTTTGGCAAAGCTGCCTTTCGAATCGTTGGAGTCTGCCTTAATGAAACACCTCTCTATATCTCTCCGCCCCAACCCTTCATTCCTCCCAAAGGTTCTGTCAGACAGGCATGTGAACATCCCTTTTATCCTGTCTGCTTACAACCCCCCCCCCCCCCCCCAGCAGTGGCGGGGGAGTCTGGCCCTCCCTCCGGCATGATGTACCCTGTGCAGTTACTGGCTGCTTATGTGGAGCGGACACGGTCAGTGAGAACAACAGACCAGCTCTTTGTCTGCTATGGTGAGAAAGTCCTGCGGGCTGGGCTATCAAAGCAGAGGCGCTCTCACAGGATCGTGGACACGATTATGACAGCATACTGCCTTGCTGGCAGGCCAGTGCTGGGATCTGTGGTGGCACATTCAACACGAGGTGTGGCTGTGTCCTAGGCTCTACTGAGAGGAGTGCCCCCTCGCTGATATCTGTGCTGCGGCCAGCTGGGCTTCCTCTTGCACCTTTGCTAGGTACTATCGGGTAAATGTGGCACCTCCCTCTGCGGTTGGTTTAGTGGTCCTGGGCGTCGCCTCCCATTCCGGGGACTTTATTTATTTATTAATTCATCTTTATTTAACCAGGGAGGCCAGTTGAGAACAAGTTCTCATTTACAACTGCGACCTGGCAAAGCAAAGCAGTGCGACACAAACGACAACCCAGAGTTACACATGGAATAAACAAACGTACAGTCAATAACAATAGAAAAAAAGTCTATACTGTGTGTGCAAATGGCGTGAGGTAAGTTAATAAATAGGCCGTATAGTAGCGAAGTAATTACTATTTAGCTAATTAACACTGGAGTGATGGATGTGCAGATGATGATGTGCAAGTAGAAATACTGGTGTGCAAAAAAGTAAATAAAAACAATATGGGGATGAGGTCGGTAGATTGGATGGGCTCTTTACAGATTGGGTGTGTACAGCTGCAGCGATCGGTTAACTGCTCAGATAGCTGATGTTTAAAGTTAGTGAGGGAGATATGTCTCCAACTTCAGTGATTTTTGCAATTCGTTCCAGTCATTGTGCCGGGACCCCTGCTTCCACATTGACGGCCCCTGTGTCTCGGTCCCGCGCTGGGATTTCGCCACTGGCTGGCCAGGTCCCTCTAGCACTGGCTAAATCTGGTACAGGTATACCAATATATTGGAGTGATCCAGTATAGTGAAACATAAAAGGTTATGTATGTAACCATGGTTATGTGAGCTATATGGATTACTCCAATCCTCTACGGTGCTAGAGGCGCCTCAAAAATGATGTAGAGAGCGTGTGTCGTGGCCATGGGGTCTATATATAGGGGCGGACCCCAGCCGTGACACAGGTGTACACGGGAGTAAATCTGTAAATTCTCATCTCTGATGTATCCCTCCGCCGCTGTGTGATACCAATATATTGGAGTGATCCATATTACTCACATAAAACGAAGCTTACGTATGTAACCACGGTTATCTTGATGGATTCTAACTTGATTACAAGTAGCTACTTTTGTACATTTCAAGTAACTTTTTTGTTGCTCTGTAGCTGCCTGCTCCACTGAAGTTTTTAAAATGGCTTCAAGGTTAGTACTGTGAATTAATCATTCTGTTTTCACATGATGCACTCACTGTAGAGAAAAGGTCAGTTTCATACCAGGTATCAAATTCAAATTACTTTTCTCTGACTTTGCAGTGCTTATATTCCACTGAATAATTATCTGGTATTTAATGATGTGGATGGACTGTACACCTACACCTTCGAGGCAGAGCGAAAGGTTAGTAATGTCTCAAGAGTACCCAGATGAGTATCCTTAATGGATATATATTTGCCCATTTTATTAAGGAGTACTGTACCAATGTTACTGACAGTGCTATTGACACAAGGCTGTAAGGGGGTGGCGTGATGTCCGAAGCTACTTTGTCTTCATGCTGTGTTGTCTGACAGGAGAACTGCCCAGCTTGTAGCCAGGTGCCCCAGGATCTACAGTTCCCACCCTCTGCCAAGCTACAGGAGGTCTTGGAGTACCTGACTGAGAATGCCTCCCTGTGAGTACATCTGCTAGTAACCAGATTGACTGACTGATATTGATGTCTGTCATGTCTTCATACAGGAGAGGCTGTTTTTTTTTAATCGTTACTGAAAAGTGCAATTGTGAAGTTGGCATTGTTAACATTCATCTTTTCCAGGCAAATGAAGTCCCCAGCCATCACAGCAACCCTGGAAGGGAAAAATAAGACACTATATTTACAGACTGTAGCTTCAATTGAAGAAAGAACTAGACCAAATCTTTGCAAAACCTTGAAAGGTAAGATGTTTTTTTTCTTCAAATATGTGCATGGTATGTGTATGGTAGACTACATAAACCTATGTGTTTGTTTCGGCCATCTTGTACATGTAATGTTGTGTTGTTTCAGAACTGGGATTGTCTGATGGACAGGAACTAGCAGTGGCAGATATCACCACACCTCAGACTGTCCTCTTCAAGCTGAAACTCACCTCTTAAACCGTCAAAGTACACATACAGAATCTATCAAGACATTTGACAACCTTTGGGGAAAGTGATACAGCGTGGTATTGTTTTAATATATTTGAGACTGATAATGTATGTAAGATCGATTTTTCTCTCATATTGGCCCATTATGGCGGGTAGTGTGGAAGGTCAACAACTTTATATCATTAGTGTAATCAATTGGAACGTTTTCCTTAACAATTGTGTTTTACTTCTTAATGTTTGCTCCAAATGGTTGTCTTCTTTCCCCCACTCAAAATAACAGTAGTTTCTCCTTATATACATAATAATGACAGCTGTGCTGCAATAAAGTGTTTTGTTAATGAAAGTTGGTGCAAAGTGGGTTTCCTTAGTCTGTGCACTAGATGGCGCTATACAACTAACACCACTAGATATCATTTTTATTACAGTTGGTGCTATCAGGGGACCTTGTATGGAGCGACATACCTGCCAAAAGGTTGAGCGTACGTATTGTTAGGATTGTAAGAAAATCCATCCGTAAATTGTTAGGATCATAAGAAAAGCCATGTGTGAAACACGCAAAATTTCATCTGTGAACATACAAACACCATGTTATAATTACGGACTAACATTTTAGTGTTCAGATGGAAGCCACTCCTTTGTAAAAGGCACATGATAGCCTGCTTGGAGTTTGCAAAAAGGTGCCTAAATATAATATACAACTACTACTAGAAATAATACAACTTCGTGAAACATGTAAGAAGCCAGGCCTGGTATTTTATAGTGGATTTTGAAAAGGCCTTCGATAAAGTAAGACTGGATTTTATTTATAAAAGACTGGATAAAAAAAAAAATCTGATTTGCTTATAAAATGGGTGAAAGTAATGTATAGCATCCCCAGGTGTAAAATAGTAAATAGCGGCTACTTCTCAGAGTTTTGAATTGTCAAGATGAGTTAAACAAGGGTGTCCACTGTCACCATATCAATTTGTTATGGCCATCGAAATGCTGGCTATTAAAACCAGATCAAATAACAACATTAGAGGATTAGAAATCGAAGGCTTAAAAAAAAGTAATATATTATGTCCGCAAGCTAGATCCCAGCAATGTCTCATTGAAGTTCTAGATGGCATTTCTGGACTAAAACCTAATTATGATAAGTGTGCAGTATTACGTATTGGATCTTTAAAAAATAGTACTTTTACATTACCCTGCAGTTTACCTATTAAATTGTGCTGACTGAAGTAGACATACTTGGTATTCATATCACAAAGATATAAATGAGCTTTCCACCATGAATTTCAATAGAAAAGATCCTGCAACCATTGAGTGGTAAATTCCTGTCTATGGAAAAATTACCTTTTATTAACTCCTTAGTCATATCTCAGTTTACTCACGTATGGTGCTGCCTACTGATGATTCGTTTTTCAAATCATATGAGCAAAAAATATATAGCTTTATCTGGGATGCTAAACCAGTCAAGATAAAGTGTGCCTATCTACAGTTGAAGTTTACATACACTTAGGTTGGAGCCACTCCACAAATGTCTTGTTAACAAACTATAGTTTTGGCAAGGCAGTTAGGACATCTGCTTTGTGCATGACACAAGTCATTTTTCCAACAATTGTTTACAGAGATTATTTCACTTATAATTCCAGTGGGTCAGAAGTTTACATACACTAAGTTGACTGTGCCTTTAAACAGCTTAGAAAATTCCAGAAAATGATGTCATGGCTTAAGAAGCTTCTGATAGGCTAATTGACATAATTTGAGTCAATTGGAGGTGTACCTTCAAACTCAGTGCCTCTTTGCTTGATATCATGGGAAAATCAAAAGAAATCAGCCAGGACCTCAGAAAAAAATTGTAGACCTCCACAAGTCTGGTACATTCTTGGGAACAATTTCCAAACGCCTAAAGGTACCGCGTTCATCTGTACAAACAATAGTATGCGAGTATAAACACCATGGGACCACGCACTCGTCACACCGCTCAGGAATGAGAAGCGTTCTGTCTCCGAGAGATGAACGTAACTTCAGTGCGAAAAGTGCAAATCAATCCCAGAACAACAGCAAAGAACCTTGTGAAGATGCTTGAGGAAACGGGTTCAAAAGTATCTATATCCACAGTAAAATGAGTCCGATATCCACATAACCTGAAAGGCCGCTCAGCAAGGAAGAAGCCACTGCTCCAAAACCGCCATTAAAAAAGCCAGACTTAGGGTTTGCAATTGCACATGGGGACAAAGATTGTACTTTTTGGAGAAATGTCCTCTGGTCTGATGAAACAAAAATAGAACTGTTTGGCCATAATGACCATCGTATTGTTTGGAGGAAAATGGGGGAGGCTTGCAAGCCAAAGAACATTATCCCAACCGTGAAGCACGGAGGTGGCATCATCATGTTGTGGGGGTGCTTTGCTGCAGGAGGGACTGGTGCACTTCACAAAATAGACCCCATCATGAGGCAGGAAAATTATGTGGATATATTGAAGCAACATCTCAAGACATCAGTCAGGAAGTTAAAGCTTCGTTGCAAATGGGTCTTCCAAATGGACAATGACCCCAAGCATACTTCCAAAGTTGTGGCAAATGGCTTAAGGACAACAAAGTTAAGGTATTGGAGTGGCCATCACAAAGCCCTGACCTCAATCCCATAGAAAATGTGTGGGCAGAACTGAAAAACGTGTGCCAGCAAGGAGGCCTACTAACCTGACTCAGTTACACCAGCTCTGTCAGGAGGAATGGGCCAAAATTCACCCAACTTATTGTGGGAAGCTTGTGGAAGGCTACCTGAAACGTTTGACCCAAGTTAAACAATTTTAAGGCAATGCTACCAAATACTAATTGAGTGTATGTCAACTTTTGACCCACTGGGAATGTGATGAAAGAAATAAAAGCTGAAATAAATAATTATCTTCACTATTATTCTGACATTTCACATTCTTAAAATAAAGTGGTGATCCTAACTGACCTAAGACAGAGAAGTTTTACTAGGATTAAATGTCAGGAATTGTGAAACTGAGTTTAAATGTATTTTTTTCTAAGGTGTATGTAATCACATATACTTCAACTGTTTATTATGAATTGGGTGGGTTGAGATGATTAAATATAAAAGCACTAAACCTCTCTAAAAGCTTCACTTATTAAAAAGTTTTACTTGAACTATAAATGGTTCTCAAGTAGGTTACTAAGAAAAGATTATCCATTGTCTAAATTTGCCTTTGTGCAGATTGCCTTATGTCATTTTTTCAAAGTATCTCTCTTTTTCAAATAAGCATTTTATCTTTAACTGGGCAAATCAGTTAAGAACAAATTCTTATTTTAAATGACAGCCTAGGAACAGTGGGCTAGCTGCCTTGTTCAGGGGCAGAACAACAGATTTTGTACCTTGTCAGCTCAGGGATTCGATCTTGCAACCTTTCAGTTACTAGTCCAACGCTCTAACCACTCGGCTATGCTGCTGGCTACAATTTCATTCCCCTGAAAAGATGGAACAAATATTATGGCTGAACTCAAATGTGCTGGTTGATAAAATACATATATTTGTGGGAAAAATGTTTGAAAAGGGTATTCTGTTTTTAAATTATATTGGAATGGTAGAGTTATATATTTAATGGAGTTCCCATACAATCAGAATTGTATGGGAAGATCTGCTCAATCAAAATGAAGGTGGCAGTGGGAGGAGGTAGGGAACCGGTTTGTCTGCCCAATATAAAGGATCAAAACTGGCAGACGAATAAAAATAGCATAAATAGGAAAGTATACCAGTTTTGTTTGAGGACCAGGATGTTGACAGCTGTGCCACACAGATTTGATGTACCGATTCCATGGCACAGGGTGTATGACGCAAGATTCAAGACTTTGTGCTTTTCAGCAAAAATGGTTATATAGAATTCTTGCCACCAACAAAATGTTGAATATTTGGGGTATACAATCATCGCAGCTCTGCAGATTTTGTTGTGAGGATACAGAATCAATAGATAATTTATTCTGGTATTGCCCTCAGCTAGCCTGTTTCTAGTATCAGGTTCAGGAATGGCTAAAAATGCATAACATTTATCTAAAATTGACCCTAGAAATAGTACTGTTTGGAGATCTGGAGCGACTGGGTCAGTCAACTACAAATACTTTTACTAAGAGTATTAGTATATTAATCTTCAACTTTGGATTCGATTTGATAGATTCAAATTGTACGTTAAACATCACAGCATAGTTGAAAGATATATGGTGCATAGAAATCCTGAAGAGGGTGGCCAGCAGAGATAGATGGGATTGGCTGAGGGAAGCTGGGGGTTGAGATGTGGAATTGGAGACAAGTTGGAGAGGAGTTGCTGGGTGGGGGATAGAATGACGGTCAAAGATAAAAGTACCAAAAAATTAAGTCAAAATAAAACATAACAAAAAGTATGTTTTAATGACACTTAGGGGCAGTGTTGTTACAGCTAATGCCTGTTTGCCTGAGGCTGATGCCGTGCAGGTGTTTGTACACGTGTATATACACACACTCATTCAAATGTGCACATACATGGACCCACACACATGTAAATAGTGCCATACACGCACTTAAACATATTCAGTTGGCCTTGCTGTTATGATTTTTGTTGTCCTTGATGTCTTTTTTTTGCATTGTTTTCTGTTTTCCTTTGTTTTTCTCTTCATTTTGTTGGTTGTTGGTGAATTGGAGATGGGGTCTTGGGGGTGGGGAATAGAATATTATATATTTTTTCTTGGGGGTGGAGGGGGGGTCTCGGATGGTTGCGGGGCAGCACTTGGGGAACTGTGGGGGGGATCTTGGAGGGCTAGTAGCCTGGCGGTTGGGTGCTTGGGCTGATGGATCGCTGGTTTGGGTCCCTGTTTTTGACCTTGTGGGAGATCTGTCGAAGTGCCATTGAGCACGGCGTTGACCCTGGATGCTTCTGTGTGTCGCTCTGGATGGGAGTTACATGACTAATGTGATGTAGTTGTTGAGTGGCTTCACTGCAAGTATATTGTATATTTTAAATAAATCAAATATATATATACTGCTCAGAAAAATAAAGGGAACACTTAAACAACACATCCTAGATCTGAATGAAAGAAATAATCTTATTAAATACTTTTTTCTTTACATAGTTGAATGTGCTGACAACAAAAATCAAACAAATAATCAATGGAAATCCAATTTATCAACCCATGGAGGTCTGGATTTGGAGTCACACTCAAAATGGAAAACCACACTACAAGCTGATCCAACTTTGATGTAATGTCCTTAAAACAAGTCAAAATGAGGCTCAGTAGTGTGTGTGGCCTCCACGTGCCTGTATGACCTCCCTACAACGCCTGGGCATGCTCCTGATGAGGTGGCGGATGGTCTCCTGAGGGATCTCCTCCCAGACCTGGACTAAAGCATCCGCCAACTCCTGGACAGTCTGTGGTGCAACGTGGCGTTGGTGGATGGAGCGAGACATGATGTCCCAGATGTGCTCAATTGGATTCAGGTCTGGGGAACGGGCGGGCCAGTCCATAGCATCAATGCCTTCCTCTTGCAGGAACTGCTGACACACTCCAGCCACATGAGGTCTAGCATTGTCTTGCATTAGGAGGAACCCAGGGCCAACCACACCAGCATGTGGTCTCACAAGGGGTCTGAGGATCTCATCTCGGTATCTAATGGCAGTCAGGCTACCTCTGGCGAGCACATGGAGGGCTGTGCGGCCCCCCAAAGAAATGCCACCCCACACCATGACTGACCCACCACCAAACCGGTCATGCTGGAAGATGTTGCAGGCAGCAGAACATTCTCCACGGCGTCTCCAGACTCTGTCACGTCTGTCACGTGCTCAGTGTGAACCTGCTTTCATCTGTGAAGAGCACAGGGCACCAGTGGCGAATTTGCCAATCTTGGTGTTCTCTGGCAAATGCCAAACGTCCTGCACGGTGTTGGGCTGTAAGCACAACCCCCACCTGTGGACGTCGGGCCCTCATACCACCCTCATGGAGTCTGTTTCTGACCATTTGAGCAGACACATGCACATTTGTGGCCTGCTGGAGGTCATTTTGCAGGGCTCTGGCAGTGCTCCTCCTGCTCCTCCTTGCACAAAGGCGGAGGTAGCGGTCCTGCTGCTGGGTTGTTGCCCTTCTACGGCCTCCTCCACGTCTCTTGATGTACTGGCCTGTCTCCTGGTAGCGCCTCCATGCTCTGGACACTACGCTGACCGACACAGCAAACCTTCTTGCCACAGCTCGCATTGATGTGCCATCCTGGATGAGCTGCACTACCTGAGTCACTTGTGTGGGTTGTAGACTCCGTCTCATGCTACCACTAGAGTGAAAGCACCGCCAGCATTCAAAAGTGACCAAAACATCAGCCAGGAAGCATAGGAACTGAGAAGTGGTCTGTGTTCTCCACCTGCAGAACCACCCCTTTATTGGGGGTGTCTTGCTTATTGCCTATAATTTCCACCTGTTGTCTATTCCATTTGCACAACAGCATGTGAAATGTATTGTCAATTAGTGTTGCTTCCTAAGTGGACAGTTTGATTTCACAGAAGTGTGATTGACTTGGAGTTACATTGTGTTGTTTAAGTGTTCCCTTTATTTTTTTGAGCAGTATATATATTTTTAAGCCACCTAAGAAACAAGAGTCTTTGGTCTGCTGAAACCAAGATTGAACTCTTTGGCCTGAATGCCAACCGTCACATCTGGAGGAAACCTGGCACCATCCCTACAGTGAAGCATGGTGGTGGCAGCATCATGCTGTGGGGATGTTTTTCAGTGGCAGGGACTGGGAGACTAGTCAGGATCGAGGAAAAGATGAACGGCGCAAAGTACAGAGAGATCCTTGATGAAAACCTGCACCAGAGAGCCCAGGATCTCAGACTGGGGCGAAGGTTCACCTTCCATCAGGACAACGGCCATAAGCACACAGCCAAGACAACGCAGGAGTGGCTTCGAGGCAAGTCTCTGAATGTCGTTCATTGGCCCAGCCAGAGCCCAGACTTGAACCCGATCGAACATCTCTGGAGAGACCTGAAAGTAGCTGTGCAGCAACGCTCCCCATCCAACCTGACAGAGCTTGAGAAGATCTGCCAAGAAGGATGGGAGAAAATCCCCAAATACAGGTGTGCCAAGCTTGTAGTGTCATTCCCAAGAAAACTTGATGCTGTAACCATTGTCAAAGGTGCTTCAACAAAGTACTGAGTAAAGGGTCTGAATACTTATGTAAATGTTATATTTCAGTTTTTTTATTTTGAATAAAAAAATCTAAAAACCTGTTTTTGCTTTGTCGTTATGGGGTATTGTGTGTAGATTGATGAGGGAATTTTTGTTTGTTTTTATACATTTTAGAATAAGGCTGTAACTTATTAACAAAATGTGGAAAAAATGTGGACATCCCCATGCATGCACCTTATCAAAATATGACTAATTCAACATTGCACCATCTCATTCTCTGGGCTCTGTCTGCAATCATAACCAGTAATATCTATCAGGAATAATGAAACAATATTAATTATGTATGACCCCTGGAGTCTTTGCCATTCAAAATATTTTTTTATTGAGGATTTTGATCATCACTCAAAATCTTGCCAAAGCATATTCTGTAGGAGGGGTTAATATAAATTCAAAATAATTTGACATGAACATATGGAAATTAACAAGGGAGAGGTTAAGTCTGGCATAAGCTTGTTCCCACACTTTACAATAGCTCTGTTGCGGTGGTCTTAGGTAGTCTCCGTATAGGCTATTCCCTCCATTGCGACAGTGCTGCCTAGTTGAAGAGCTTGTGATCTCCATGCAGCACCATAGCACTATGCACCTTTAGAAAAGCACCCCTCAACCTCAGAAGATGCCCTTCTGGAGGCATGCAACCATAGTCATATCTTAATTTAGGCCTATTTGCCTACTAGCCAAATAAAATGAAAAGCTTGCATGATACGTGCAACTCGTCATTCCAACATATTTGAACATTTCATTAATTCAGTTCAGTCAGTATGTAATCCATTGTCATTTGTCTGAGTTGCAATAGGAACTAAATCAAAGAGAATAGAACATATCCATTTGTTTATTGAAATCCATGTGTATTCAAAATGATCTGAATTCTCAAGTTCTTTAGCCAATCACTTTAATAATTCAATGTTTAATTTAGGCCTTTCCAAATAAAAAATAGGGGGCCTTCATCTTGTAGGCATTGCAATTTAGGCTAGCATTTTGGATACTGGTGTCTTGCAGAATAGTTTTAGAATTCTGTGTTTATAACCATTTTTATTATAGGGCTCCCTTTAAAAAGACACCCTAGCTCACAGGCCTCTAAATATAGCCTCTAAATATTTTTTTTTACAAAATAGTTGAAGAAGCATGTGCAGTGGCTGATAGAGAAAACAGATCTGGCAATAAGAATAGGCTACAGATAGTCTTGACCATTTGGGACCCCTTGATGGATATCAAATCAAATTTTATAACCTTTGCGTGATGGGACTGTGCAACGTAAATAGCTATATCGAGCCTACATACAGAGTGGAAATCACAACAGTCAATATGCCTAATATAAGTCCTACAGTCCGTGCTCCCAAATACTGGAAAAAGTATGATTCATTAGGTTACATGATCACCACAGTAGGCCCACACAGCTATAGAAATAAATGATGCAATTATATGGCCATTAAATAACCCACAACAGCATGACATATTTAGATAGCAGAATAGGCCTAAATCATATTTACTTTCTATATTGCAGCTCAGGCGGTTGTTCTAGACAAAGTTCTTCTGTCTTTATCATTCTCACACAAGTCATTTGCTGAAGGCCCAAGCCTGTGCTACGCTATCTAAATTGTAATTATTTTGCCTCTATGGCCTATTTATTGCCTTACCTCCCTACTCTTCTACATTTGCACACACTGTACATAGATGTTTATATTGTGTTATTTAGTGTACGTTTGTTTATGTGTAACTCTGTGTTGTTTTTGTCGAACCTCTTTGTTTTATCTTGGCCAGGTCGCAGTTGTAAATTGAGAACTTGTTCTCAACTGGCCTACCTGGTTAAATAAAGGTGAAATAAAATAAAAATAAGCTTATATAACGTCGTTATTGAATGCAGTTCTAAAACAAGCTCTGGACTTTTATTTTAGAAATGAAACCGGAAGCTGCAAAGCAACTCGAACATCTGGGCTACAGTTGCTTGATTGACTAGCTAACTTCAACTAGCTACGTTCGGTTAATGTCCTTTGCAGATGCCTTATTACTGACAAAATTACGCATAAAAAAGATCTGCAAACGAGTAAAGGGAGACGTAATGTAAAAATTTAACGTGTAAATGTTAATTCATAGTCGTAACATTTACGTTGAATGTTTCATGCATGGATTTTCTTACAATCCTAACGATTCGTACGTTCAACCGTTTGGCAGCTATCTTGCTCCATATCTTTGGGACATCCCTAGCTCCTATCATAACCCTTACCTAACCTTAACCATTTTACATTTCAACTTCAGTAGGGGTAGGGACGTTCCAAGGATCCCGGATAGCCCAAATGAATGTAACTCTCAGGATTATGATAATTTGATTTATTGTACATGATTTAGTAGATCTGGACTCTCTCACTAAATACATTCAAAATGTGGCAATTTGTAGTCGACTGAAAAAAAAGTAGTTGACACCTATTTTACTAAGCATGACCAGTACCACGGGGTGGCAGGTAGCCTAGTGGGCCAGAAACAGCAATTTTGCCGAATCAAATCCCCGAGCTGACAAGGTAAAAAATCTTGTTCTGCCCCTGAACAATTTGTTCTTAAACAGAAAAAATGGACATCCCTTGGCGCCCCCTGACAACGGTGAGTGTAGGAAATGTCTGGTTGCGACAACCAATCATATCGACGTCTGCAAGAATTGCACTCGCCAAACGCCTTCTTTCTTTTCTGGAATAACGTTAGCGATGAGCTAACGCTAGAAGAGGACCATGGAAAAATATATTTCCTCAGGTAATTTTGTTCGCGAATTATCTTTATTTTCTTAAGTAACGTTTGCTACAATTTTTGTTGTTTGCTGTTTTCATTGATCATCATCGATCGAAATATCTAGCAGGTAAGACCAGTGTATAAGATCTACAGTGTAGCTACAGTAACGCTATCTAACGCGTTAGTAAACTGGTGTTTTGACACTGACACAGGTCATCGAAGTAACGTAACGTTAGCTAGTTTAAGGTATGATGACTCTGACCATCAAAATAGTCTGTTAACCGCACTATTTACATACTAATCTGGAGTTATTTTCATTAATGATGTGTATGGAGATAATAGATAAGTAAAACATAGGATCGTCTTTTGATGGTGTTTAATCTATTGATCTAATTCAATTAATAGTTCTACTTTTTAGCCCTTCCAGCCTGTATTTGAAGTATTTATAGTGATGACTATCATTTTAAATGATATACTAAACCAACACAGTATGTCTCATGTGATATGATGACCTGTTCTTTGGGGAATTTATCATCAATACATTATTTATCGTGTGGGGATGTTGTTGTCTTTTGATTTCAGGGAGAGAGGTATGCCCTCCCAAGGGACGCAACACATTTTGCCTGATGTGGACCATAAGTGGGCATTGTTAAGGTGGTCGGGGAATGGGATTCCAGAGATGGACTTTGCCAGAGTTGACAAAAATGTGGTGGGACCGCCCTCCACCACCATCTGCAGCTCAGTAGAGATGGAGAGGTACTTTGCCCGCCCTCTGCTGCTCTGGATGCCCAGGAAGCTCTGGCAGGTAAAGCTGTATTGCCCGAGTTCTGTGTAGTAGGAAGGTCATCAGTTGGAACATATGGTTCCTTACACTGTTCCACGCAAATACACTGGTAATGGCAATATCATTTAAATGTAATTGACAATCTAATGCAGCTTTTATATTTAATACAAACAGCAACACATTTCTCTTTGAAATGTTATTATAGAATTATTCTATTCTCAGTCTGGGTATTCTCATATATTATATATATTTTTTTCTTCTTTAGGGGAGCTGACAGGTTTGGAATACCTCTTTGATCAGACTGGTTTGGTGTTGCAGGATTACAAGGCTGCCATTGAGGAACTGGAGACAGGTGATCCTGATGTCCAAGGGGAGAATGATGAGGGCTTTGTGGAGCTTGTGGAATTTCAGGGCCTGACAGTTCCAGTGCTGGAGACAGCCCTGCCTCTTGTTGGCACCTTTCGCCCTACTCCCACCCCCTCTACCAACATCCAGTATCCTACTCCCACCCCCTCTACCAACATCCAGTATCCTACTCCCACCCCCTCTACCAACATCCAGTATCCTACTCCCACCCCCTCTACCAACATCCAGTCCACAGCTGCATCAGTCAGTCCCATGTCCTCCACTCCTGTACGGGCTACTCCACCACCTGGGCCTCTGTCCTCCACTCCTGTACGGGCTACTCCACCACCTGGGCCTCTGTCCTCCACTCCTGTACGGGCTACTCCACCACCTGGGCCTCTGTCCTCCACTCCTGTACGGGCTACTCCACCACCTGGGCCTCTGTCCTCCACTCCTGTACGGGCTACTCCACCACCTGGGCCTCTGTCCTCCACTCCTGTACGGGCTACTCCACCACCTGGGCCTCTGTCCTCCACTCCTGTACGGGCTACTCCACCACCTGGGCCTCTGTCCTCCACACTTGTGCTCGTCAGTCCCCTGTCCTACGTTCCTGTTCGGGCTAACATTCCTCCTTAGTCCATGGACCATAAATGTTATTTTTAAAGTGTGATTTGGATCTGGCAGTCAAAACAGCCAAATACTCCATCTAAAGGATTGGGATAGTGAAATGTTTTGTTGTTTCAGCTCTGTACTCCAGCACTTTGGATTTGCAATGATACAAAGTGCAGACTGTCAGCTTTAATTTGAGGGTATTTTCATCCATATTAAAGCACTTTTTATTACAGTACGTTTTGTACATAGTCCCCCCATTTAAGTGGAACCAAAAGTATTGGGATAAATTCACTTATGTGTATTAGTCAAAAGTTTAGCATTTGGTCCCATATTCCTAGCACGCAATAATTACATCAAGCTTGTGAGTCTACAAACTGTTGCTCTTTGTTTTGGTTGTGTTTCAGATTATTTTGTGCCCAATAGAAATGACTGATAAATAATGTATTGTGTCATTTTGGAGTCACTTATTGTAAATAAGAATAGAATATGTTTCTAAACACTTCTACATTAATGTGGATGCTACCAGGACTACGGATAGTCCTGAGGAATTGTGATGAATGATAAAGTTAGCTGCACAAATATCATACCCCCAAGACATGCTGTATGACAAGGGCTATGTTGAGAGGGACAGTGGGGGGGAAAAGTATTTGATCCCCTGCTGATTTTGTACATTATAAGTCGCTCTGGATAAGAGCGTCTGCTAAATGACTTAAATGTAAATGTACATTTGCGCACTGACAAAGAAAGGATCAGTCTATCATTTTAATGGTAGGTTTATTTGAACAGTGAGAGACAGAATAACAACAAAAATATCCAGAAAAATGCATGTCAGAAATGTTATAAATTGATTTGCATTTTAATGAGGGAAATAAGTATTTGACCCCCTCTCAATCAGAAAGATTTCTGGCTCCCAGGTGTCTTTTATACAGGTAACGAGCGGAGATTAGGAGCACACTCTTAAAGGGAGTGCTCCTAACAGCAGCTTGTTACCTGTAAAAAAGACGCCTGTCCACAGAAGCAATCAATCAATCAGATTCCAAACTCTCCACCATGGCCAAGACCAAAGAGCTCTCCAAGGATGTCAGGGACAAGATTGTAGACCTACACAAGGCTGGAATGGGCTACAAGACCATCGCCAAGCAGCTTGGTGAGAAGGTGACAATATTTGGTGCGATTATTCGCAAATGGAAGAAACACAAAAGAACTGTCAATATCCCTCGGCCTGGGGCTCCATGTAAGATCTCGCCTCGTGGAGTTGCAATGATCATGAGAACGGTGAGGAATCAGCCCAGAACTACACGGGAGGATCTTGTCAATGATCTCAAGGCAGCTGGGACCATAGTCACCAAGAAAACAATTGGTAACACTACGCCGTGAAGGACTGAAATCCTGCAGCGCCCGCAAGGTCCCCCTGCTCAAGAATATATGTACATGCCCGTCTGAAGTTTGCCAATGAACATCTGAATGACTCAGAGGACACCTGGTGAAAGTGTTGTGGTCAGATGAGACCAAAATGGAGCTCGTTGACATCAACTCAACTCGCTGTGTTTGGAGGAGGCGGAATGCTGCCTATGACCCCAAGAACGCCATCTCCACCGTCAAACATGGAGGTGGAAACATTATGCTTTGGGGGTGTTTTTCTGCTAAGGGGACAGGACAACTTCACTGCATCAAAGGGACGATGGGCGGGGCCATGTACCGTCAAATCTTGGGTGAGAACCTCCTTCCCTCAGCCAGGGCATTGAAAATGAGTCGTGGATGGGTATTCCAGCATGACAATGATCCAAAACACACGGCCAAGGCAACAAAGGAGTGGCTCAAGAAGAAGCACATTAAGGTCCTGGAGTGGCCTAGCCAGTCTCCAGACCTTAATCCCATAGAAAATCTGTGGAGGGAGCTGAAGGTTCGAGTTGCCAAACGTCAGCCTCGAAACCTTAATGACTTGGAGAAGATCTGCAAAGAGGAGTGGGACAAAATCCCTCCTGAGATGTGTGCAAACCTGGTGGCCAACTACAAGAAACGTCTGACCTCTGTGATTGCCAACAAGGGTTTTGCCACCAAGTACTAAGTCATGTTTTGCAGAGGGGTCAAATACTTATTTCCCCCATTAAAATGCAAATCATTTTATAACATTTTTGACATGCGTTTTTCTGGATTTTTTTTGTTGTTATTCTGTCTCTCACTGTTCAAATGAACCTACTATTAAAATTATAGACTGATCATTTCTTTGTAAGTGGGCAAACGTACAAAATCAGCAGGGGATCAAATACTTTTTCCCCCCACTGTAGCTTGCAAGTAAGCATTTCATTGCACTGTTTACACCGCGCTGTATTCTGTATATATGATTAATAAAATTGGATTTGATTAGATTTTTGACAGTAAGGATGCTTTCCATTTCAACAGACATAGTTCTAAAAGAGAGTACACCAGGGCTATATCTCTGGACAAATTTGGCCAGGAGGGCTGTACTGCTCAGAGTTGGCAACCCAGCAACAAGGTACACTTGTTGGGTCAACATGAGATGCAGTTCAGCCTTTAGAGGAAGCGGACCTTCAAGTAGGTTGTTGAAAATGCTCTGTAGTATGCTGGGTATTTGGTGGCATTGATGAAGAGTGATGCAAAAAAACATGCTCCCAATCAGATTACTTTGTAGGAGTCCCACCATCCAGCATCCATTCCACACCTCTAACTGCATCAGTCCTCTGCTCCTGTACGGACTACTCCACCACCAGCTGGTTCTCTGTCTGTGGCCTTGACACCTGTGCCCGGCTGGACCTCTGTTCATGATCTCCACACCTGTGCCCGACTGGGCCTCTGTCCGTGCCCTCGACACCTGTCCCCGACACCTGTGCTCGGCTGGACCTCTGTTCATGACCTCCACACCTGTGCCCGGCTGGGCCTCTGTCCGTGCCCGACGCCTATGCTCGGCTGACACCCAGTCAGCCCTGTCCTCTGCTCCTTACGGACTAGGCATTCTGATGGAACCAGCGATCAGGCGCTCTCCATGTTCAGTTAATTATATACTGCTAAAAAAAATAAAGGGAACACTTAAACAACACAATGTAACTCCAAGTCAATCACACTTCTGTGAAATCAAACTGTCCACTTAGGAAGCAACACTGATTGACAATAAATTTCACATGCTGTTGTGCAAATGGAATAGACAACAGGTGGAAATTATAGGCAATTAGCAAGACACCCCCAATAAAGGAGTGGTTCTGCAGGTGGTAACCACAGACCACTTCTCAGTTCCTATGCTTCCTGGCTGATGTTTTGGTCACTTTTGAATGCTGGCGGTGCTTTCACTCTAGTGGTAGCATGAGACGGAGTCTACAACCCAAGCTCAGGTACAACCCAAGCTCAGGTAGTGCAGCTCATCCAGGATGGCACATCAATGCGAGCTGTGGCAAGAAGGTTTGCTGTGTCTGTCAGCGTAGTGTCCAGAGCATGGAGGTGCTACCAGGAGACAGGCCAGTACATCAGGAGACGTGGAGGAGGGCAACAACCCAGCAGCAGGACCGCTACCTCCGTCTTTGTGCAAGGAGGAGCAGGAGAAGCACTGCCAGAGCCCTGCAAAATAATCTCCAGCAGGCCACAAATGTGCATGTGTCTGCTCAAACGGTCAGAAACAGACTCCATGAGGGTGGTATGAGGGTCCGACGTCCACAGGTGGGGGTTGTGCTTACAGCCCAACACCGTGCAGGACGTTTGGCATTTGCCAGAGAACACCAAGATTGGCAAATTCGCCACTGGCGCCTTGTGCTCTTCACAGATGAAAGCAGGTTCACACTGAGCACGTGACAGACGTGACAGAGTCTGGAGAAGCCATGGAGAACGTTCTGCTGCCTGCAACATCCTCCAGCATGACCGGTTTGGCGGTGGGTCAATCATGGTGTGGGGTGGCATTTCTTTGGGGGGCCGCACAGCCCTCCATGTGCTCGCCAGAGGTAGCCTGACTGCCATTAGGTACCGAGATGAGATCCTCAGACCCCTTGTGAGACCATATGCTGGTGCGGTTGGCCCTGGGTTCCTCCAAATGCAAGACAATGCTAGACCTCATGTGGCTGGAGTGTGTCAGCAGTTCCTGCAAGAGGAAGGCATTGATGCTATGGACTGGCCCGCCCGTTCCCCAGACCTGAATCCAATTGAGCACATCTGGGACATCATGTCTTGCTCCAACCACCAACGCCACGTTGCACCACAGACTGTCCAGGAGTTGGCGGATGCTTTAGTCCAGGTCTGGGAGGAAATCCCTCAGGAGACCATCCGCCACCTCATCAGGAGCATGCCCAGGTGTTGTAGGGAGGTCATACAGGCACGTGGAGGCCACACACACTACTGAGCCTCATTTTGACTTGTTTTAAGGACATTACATCAAAGTTGGATCAGCCTGTAGTGTGGTTTTCCACTTTAATTTTGAGTGTGACTCCAAATCCAGACCTCCATGGGTTGATAAATTGGATTTCCATTGATTATTTTTGTGTGATTTTGTTGTCAGCACATTCAACTATGTAAAGAAAAAAGTATTTAATAAGATTATTTCATTCATTCAGATCTAGGATGTGTTATTTTAGTGTTCCCTTTCTTTTTTGAGCAGTGTATATAATTGTAATTATTTGTGTTCAATTGTTTGTCCCTCTGGTGTCAAAAGTATCCTCCCCTTAAATCACTAAGGGCACAAAAGCCCTTAGCTGAATTCTCTAATTACATTTTGATCAATTAATGTCAGTCGTTGAATGCTCCATTGTATAAACTATTTAATTTTCCTGCTTGTGTGCTATGTGCACTGATTTCAAACAATTAGGGTATATTTGTCATTCTCACGTCGTCCTCCAATTCTGTGTCTTCAATTACTTCCTTGATTTACAATCAAAACAATTTCTCCAACATGACGTTTTCAACGTGAACTTGATATTACATTTATAAATTAATCAATTTCTCTTATTTGAGATAAACAAGATTTAACTCCTGTGGTGTTTAAGCTTAACACATTTAGGCTACCCTTCTACGAATTGGAATCCTGAAGAGGGTGAGCGGTTTGACAAAAAGAGACAGGTTTTCATAATAAAAAGTTATGGATGATTATGACAGATTTACAGGCTAAGAGGAACGAGGATTGTCGGAAGAAGCCCGATACTTTTCTACTCTCAGATTGTCACAGTAAGGAAAATAAAGCATTAAAACGATTCAAGGCTAAATACAGCAGCCGTTTTTTTCGATATAGGGTCGGCATCAGCGAGTATGTTCATTCTTGGTAGAAAATGCCCCTCGAATTCGCCACACTCTTTAATTCTTGGTGTCGCAACCCCGACTGGTGAGCAACCGAGGTAAAGGCAGTTTCAAGTTGGATATTCGACGGATATTCGCCTGTAGTTTTCCTTACCTCCACCAACAGCAGTAGGGACCGTCAACATAGTGACAAATCAAAAATGTCAATAGCTATTTAACCATTACTCCTAAAATTCTTTCAAAACTGGTTCTAGCTAAGCCGATGGCATAGACACACATTGCACACATTTGTTTTGTCGATTTACATCTCGCACTATTTTAAATTAATTATTTACATTTTTGAATTTTAATAGCTCATTGGTCATATGACCTACTGGACTCAAACAAGGTTCAGAATGTCCACTGACTACCCTTCTATATTGCACACACTTTCATTTCTCCATTTTCATCTCACATGATTTTACATGAATTTTTCAAAATGTAAAATTTCAATAGCTCCTTGGTCATGTGACCTAGTGACTTCAATCAAGGTTCAATGGGCTATTTACACTGACATACACAGGCCAAATTTGTATGCTGTTTTCCTTATCACTATAATCTAGTAGTAATTTAGTAGTAGAGGTCATTTCCTTTATGCTCCATTCTACACACAGCCTAGATTATAGGCACTGAACCATTTACAAGACAATAATAAAAGTAGCATATAGGATCCAACCCTATCACAGAGTGAATAAATGTACAGCGTTTGTAGACTTTAAGAAAAAAATATTAAGTGACAGTTTCATCAGTACGTGCTTAAAGAAAGTCATATTACAAAGATCACAGATGACAGTGCCCATCAAATCTATGACAATAGAGAATGAATTGTAAACAGCAAAGTGTGTTTGTCAAAATAATATCTGAAAATGTCAGTTGTTGAACATAATACTTCTATTTGCAATAGCAATTTATGATATATGCAGTTGAGGAATATTCCATGTACCAACACTACATGGAGGACAGACATTAGACATTCCCACATACAGTATTAAAAAAATATATATATATATTTCACCTTTATTTAACCAGGTAAATAAAGGTTCTCATTTAGAACTGCGACCTGGCCAAGATAAAGCAAAGCAGTGTGACACAAAAAACAACACAGAGTTAAACATGGAATAAACAAACGTACAGTCAATAACACAACAAAAAAGTCTATATACAGTGTGTGCAAATGAAGTAAGATTAGGGAGGTAAGGCAATAAATAGGCCGTAGTGGCAAAATAATTACAATTTCGCAAATAAACACTGGAGTGACAGATGTGCAGAAGATTAATGTGCCAGTAGAGATACTGGTGTGCAAAGGAGTATGAAGCGAGGGCCAGCCAACGAGACCATACAGGTCGCAATGGTGGGTAGTATATGGGGTGACGAAACACATGGCACTGTGATAGACAGCATCCAATTTGCTGAGTAGAGTATTGGAGGCTGTTTTGTAAATGACATCGCCGAAGTCAAGGATCGGTAGGATAGTCAGTTTTACAAGGGTATGTTTGGCAGCATTAGTGAAGGATGCTTTGTTCCGAAATAGGAAGCCGATTCTAGATTTTATTTTGGATTGGAGATGCTTAATATGAATCTGGAAGGAGAGTTTACAGTCTAACCAGACACCTAGGTATTTGTAGTTGTCTACATATTCATAGTCAGAACCGTCCAGAGTAGTGATGCGAGGCGGGCGGGCAGGTGCGAGCAGCGATTGGTTGAAGACCATGCATTTAGTTTTACTTGCATTTAAGAGCAGTTGGAGGCCACAGAAGGAGAGTTGTACGGCATTGAAGCTTGTCTGGAGGTTAGTTAACACAGTGTCCAAAGAAGGACCAGAAGTATACAGAATGGTGTTGTCTGCGTAGAGGTAGATCAGAGAATCACCAGCCGCAAGAGCGACATCATTGATGTATACAGAGAAAAGAGTCGGCCCGAGAATTGAACCCTGTGGCACCCCCATAGAGACTGCCAGAGGTCCGGACAACAGGCCCTCCGATTTGACACACTGAGAAGTAGTTGGTGAACCAGGCGAGGCAGTCATTTGAGAAACCAAGGCTGTTGAGTCTACTGATAAGAATGCGGTGATTGACAGTCGAAAGCTTTGGCCAGGTCGATGAATACGGCTGCACAGTATTGTCTTTTGTCGATGGCGATTAGGATATCGTTTAGGACCTTGAGCATGGCTGAGGTGCACCCAAGACCAGCTCGGAAACCAGATTGCATAGCGCAGAAGGTACGGTGATCTGTTAGTTAACTTGGCTTTCGAAGACCTTAGAAAGGCAGGGTAGGATAGATATAGGTCTGTAACAGTTTGAGTCTAGAGTGTCTCCCTCTTTGAAGAGGGCGATGACTGCGGCAGTTTTCCAATCTTTGGGGATCTCAGACGATACGAAAGAGAGGTTGAACAGGCAAGTAATAGGGTTTGCTGTCACGTCCTGACCAGTAATAGGGGTTATTTGTTATTGTAGTTTGGTCAGGACGTGACAGGGGGTATTTGTTTTATGTGGTTCGGGATGGTTGTGTGTTTAGTGGTGTGTTTGATTTATTATTCCGGGGTTTTGGTCACTGTTCTATGTTAATGTATTTCTATGTTTAGTCTAGTTCTTTGTATTTCTATGTTTAGTTTATTGGGGGTTGAACCCTCAATTGGAGGCAGGTGTTTTCTCGTTGCCTCTGATTGAGGGTTCTATAAATAGGTATGTGTTTGTTTTAGTATTTGTGGGAGATTGTGCTGGGTATAGCTTTGTTGCCTTACCGGCCTGTTATTAGTCGTTGTGGTTTTGTTGTGTACGTGTTTATTTTGGTTTACCTTCTTTTTCCGTTGAAATAAAAAGAAGATGAGTGCACATTTCCCCGCTGCGTCTTGGTCCGCTTTACCCTACGACAACCGTGACAGAATCTCCCACCAACCAAGGACCAAGCAGCAGGGTAAGGAGCAACGAAAAAATTATATGGACTATAATGGAAATTGGACTTGGGAGGAGATTTTGGATGGGGCTGGACCTTGGCATCAGGCTGGGGACTACCGTCTTCCTCCGGAGGAAATAGAGGCAGCCAAGGCGGAGAGGCGTCGGTATGAGGCTTTGTACGCACCGATGGCGTTCAAACCGGAGAGGCAGCCCCAATAATTTTTTTGGGGGGGGCACATGGACAGATCGGCGGAGCTGAGGGTGGAACCAGAGCCAGTCGGGGTAAAATTGGAGGTGAGCGAAGCAGAGACTATTAAGGAGTTGATGGGAAAATTGGAGATGAAAACTATGAGAGAGCTACTGTGTTGGTGTATTAGGCACAACATTCGCCCTACAGAGCGTGTCCGTAAATTGATGACACCTGAGTCAGCACTACATACGTGTCCTGAGGTGCGTGCTAGCCGGCTGGTGAAGACAGTACCAGCACCACGCACCAGGCTTCCAGTACATCAGCCCAGTCCAGTATGTCCTGTTCCCGCTCCTCGCACTAGCCTTGAAGTGCGTGTCTCCAGTCTGATACCTCCAGTACCAGCCCCACGCACTAAGCTTCCAGTGCGTCAGCCCAGTCCAGTACGTCCTGTTCCCACTCCTCGCACTAGCCTTGAAGTGCGTGTCTCCAGTCTGATACCTCCAGTACCAGCCCCACGCACTAAGCTTCCAGTGCGTCAGCCCAGTCCAGTACGTCCTGTTCCCGCTCCTCGCACTAGCCTTGAAGTGCGTGCCTCCAGTCTGATGCCTCCAGTACCAGCCCCACGCACTAAGCTTCCAGTGCGTCAGCCCAGTCCAGTACGTCCTGTTCCCGCTCCTCGCACTAGCCTTAGTGTGTGTGTCCCTAGTCTGATACCTCCAGTACCAGCCCCACGCACTAAGCTTCCAGTGTGTCAGCCCAGTCCAGTATGTCCTGTTCCCGCTCCTCGCACTAGCCTTAGTGTGTGTGTGTGTCCCTAGTCTGATACCTCCAATACCAGCCCCATGCACTAAGCTTCCAGTGCATCAGCCCAGTCCAGTACGTCCTGTTCCCGCTCCTTGCACTAGCTTTGGGGTGCGTGTCCCTAGTCTGATACCTCCAGTACCAGCCCCACGCACTAGGCTTCCAGTGCATCAGCCCAGTACAGTACATCCTGTTCCTGCTCCCCGCACTAGCCCTGAGGTGTGTGTCCCCAGTCTGGTACCTCCACTACCAGCCCCACGCATCAGGCTTCCAGTGCGTCAGCCCAGTCCCGAGCTTCCGGCAACAGTGCCTCGTCCAGAACTTCCGGCAACAGTGCCTCGTCCAGAACTTCCGGCAACAGTGCCTCGTCCAGAACTTCCGGCAACAGTGCCTCGTCCAGAACTTCCGGCAACAGTGCCTCGTCCAGAACGTCCGGCAACAGTGCCTCGTCCAGAACGTCCGGCAACAGTGCCTCGTCCAGAATGTCCGGCAACAGTGCCTCGTCCAGAGTGTCCGGCAACAGTGCCTCGTCCAGAGTATCCGGCAACAGTGCCTCGTCCAGAGTGTCCGGAACCGAGTGGGTGTGCCTGCAGTCCGGAGCCGAGTGAGTCTGCCTGCAGTCCGGAGCCGAGTGAGTCTGCCTGCAGTCCGGAGCCGAGTGAGTCTGCCTGCAGTCTGGAGCTTCCAGAGTCGGCTTACAGTCCGGAGCTCCCAGAGACACTCTACAGCCCTGAGCATTCAGCAGGGGTGGACAGGTTGGGTGGGGGATTAAATGACCCATATCACAACCCTCATACCTTTTCACAAAAATGTATCTAAATCAATTTTGGAAAAAGGATTTTACTCACAAGACAGGAATTTATTTTTCCAGTTAGAAATAGTAGGCCATGCATCAAATAACTATTTTCATCAGAAAAACAAACCCTCAAATGCACTATTGCATTTTGTAAGTTGTCTGCAGGTGGCTTGTTGTGAATGCACTCAAATATCAAGTCATTATTAGGTTCTGTAAACTGCGTTCTAATACTCAACGTAGAAGGATTTGTCTTAATGTACAGTATATGAAAGTGATGCTATGAAAATGATTATTTCACGTTCACAAGCTCACTCTGACAAATCAATGCCTATTACTGTGATTAAAAAGAGCATATGAAACAGTTTTTTTTCTCCACAGGCCTACCTGTGCGCCTTCCTTTAAGCACCTCTGTTCGAACACCTCTCCTGTCCTTGATCCATACCACATACATCCATTTGCAGATCTTTTCAGTGTCCATGTGAAAGATAGTTATTGCGAGGCTGGGACATTTGTTAACTTCCCCCACATTTTTTCTAACACCCATGTAAAATGAAGGCCTGCAAAGGTTACAGATTTAAGTCTAATAGCATGAGATGAAAGTTGACAAACATCAGAGTGTGCGATATGAAAGCATAGTCAGTGGACATTCGGAACCTTGTTTGAGGTCATTAGGTCACATGACCATGGAGCTATTGAACTTTTACATTTGGAAAAATTCATGTAAAATCTTGTGAGATGAAAATGGACAAACTAAAGGGTGTGCAATGTGTAGGCCTACTGAGTGGACATTCTGAACCTTGTTTGAAGTCACTAGGTCACATGACCAAGGAGCTATTGAAATTTTACATTTTGAAAAATTAATGTAAAATCTTGTGAGATGAAAATGGACAAACTAAAGGGTGTGCAATATAGAAGGGTAGTCTGTGGACATTTTGAACCTTGTTTGAGTCAAGTAGGTCACATGACCAAGGAGCTATTGAAATTCGAATGTAATTTTGTTTTGTACTTTCTTTACGCTCCCTAACTAATTCAACTAGGAATACAAAATGATGCTCACATTTCCACATATTTATTAGCTTTGGAAAGCGAATTAATGTTCAAATAGTGAAAATAAGACCTGTGCAATGTTGTGCGCAATTTCTCCAACACCATGCCACTTATTTGGAGTCTGTGGCTCAAGTGGTTTGAAAGCTATTGAGGTTTGAAACCGCGAATATCCGTCGAATATCCCATTTGAAACTGCCTTTACCTCGGTTGATGACCAATATCCTTGTCGCAGGAGGACGCAGAAGTAACTCCCCACTAATTCCTCGTTATTGGGTTCTGTCCATGGTGCGGATCTTATTGCGCGTAATACAATGGGGACAACTCCTTACTTTTCCACTACAATAAACCACATTACAATTCACACTTTCTTTAGCAAGATGGGTTTTAAATTGGAACACCCCCGGATATTTTGTCATTCAAACCCCGCAGTGAGTGAGCTGGTGAATAAAATGTAACCACACACGCTACCACTGTGTTCAATCAGCATAAGCTCCTAAATCCTTCCTTACGCATGATAATGAATGAGGTTTGGTGTGGTCTGGGAACAGATGGATTCTTGATTAAGTTTTTTAATGATGAGAAAGCCTCCTGGCGTGCTAAGCAGTCAGTAGGCCTATCATGTGAAAACTGGTCTCTTGTGCCCTCAGTTGTGGTGTAATTGGGGAAGGACATACCAATCACAAATTTTGCCCACTGGCGACTGCATGCAGATATGATACCTAACTTGAATGTTTAGTCTATTAGTCTATCAATGATAAGAGGACATCTCTGAAGCCCGGGATGGAATACATTTCAACAGCAGTAAAAGTTCTCTTTCTTTTCTTTTTCCACCTCGGACTGTATCTTGTTCAAAGCAAAAGTCTGGAGTGGAGCAATGTGTGACGCGGTTTTTCGTCTCCGTTTTTACACCAAACGAGAGGTGGACTACGGAAGAGAAACTAACTAAACGGAAACCAGTAATTATCTATGAGGGGACTGTTTTTCAACCGTTATTCCACGCCTATTGCGCATCGATGTGGATAATACTTTCTCTACACTACAGACGTCAATAGGAACCATAGTTTTTAGGGGTTAGTACGAAACTAGCTATATAAAAGCAAAGAAATATAGGAACAGATAGATCAAAGTGTAATTTATCATGCATATGAGAATTACTTATAAACTGTCAGGTTGATGGACCGCAACTTCATATCAGGAAAGTAGCCTCTTTCGCATCACAAAGATATATGGCTATAATTTGTAAGACTAAGACAAAGGTAAGTGAGTGATGACTATATCTGAATTCAATCCATTATTTCATGAACGTGATAAAATTAACTAGGTCGTCAGTAAATGACAGACTGCTTTATCTGCAAATAATTGTCAGTCCAATGATGTGGCAGCTGCAGCATCGTGGATTAAATTCCAAATAACTTGGAAATGTAGGTTTTCTAACTTTATTGACTTTGCTTCTATTTAGATTAGAAATTGTGATTACCAGGCTAAATGTAGGGAAATGGGTGTAATACATTCAACATCACCACAACCGCCACACAAACATACACATACTACTACTTGCCCTTTAGGTAGATGCTGCTGTGGACATAAGGAATCACTGTACAGCCCACATCGTGTATTGTGTCACATTTTGTAATGCCAGGCTATTTTAGTTCACAAGGAATTATCTATGTGTCTAGTTGTAATTGTCTGGGATTAAATTATCTCATAAATATTGTTTTCTTTATTGTCTCTTAAAAAGGATTTTGATCTCACAATAAAAAGCAATAACATCTTTGCCAGCAGTGGCAAATAGCTCTATTCCCCCCAGGGGTTGATCAACACAGTCTTTGAGATACTGTAGGCCTAATATCAATGCATATTTTCTTTTTAATATTGCGTTTGACAGGTGGCTGGCTGAGGGATCTCACCTTGCTGCTGAATTTTTTTTTATCACAATGAAAGCAGATACACTATGGATCTTGAGGGAAATAATTATTTGATTTGTTTGAATTAAAGTGGGTGTATGACAAAAGCATTGTTGTCTATTTAGTGCTAGTCTTGTTCATCTGGTCACGGAGAGGTAATGTGATAACCCGCCTGCTCACTGTGGTGTTTGATATGTGATTACCTTGGTAAGTTACATCACACTGTGGTAGGCTACCTACTGCAGACAGACAGACAGACAGACAGACAGACAGACAGACAGACAGACAGACAGACAGACAGACAGAAACAGGTTTAAGACCTTGTTGAAGAACAGATGGTAGTTAAAAATACCTCAGTCAATTCTCCTGATATGCTTCTTCCTTTGTGCATTATTCATCACTGTAATTAAATGTAAAAGAAGAAACCCTTGTCCTAGTTTTTCTGGGACTACTTTTTTGGTTTGGAACACTTGCCGTTATATTTGGGGGAGGTGGTTTGTGGGATAGAAGTGCTCAGCTCAGAGAGAGGGTTGTTAAAGGGTGATATGGCCCAGGTTATTGAGTCAGAAACAATAGAAGGGAATTATTGTATATACTGTGTATAGATATATACATATACTGTATATACAGTATACTCTTTTCTACATTGCAGAATAATAGTGAAGACATCAAAACTATGAAATAACACATACAGAATCATGTAGCAACTAAAAAGGGTTAAACAAATCCAAATATATTTTAGATTTGAGATTCTTCAAAGTAGCCACCCTTTGCCTTGATGAAAGCTTTGCACACTCTTGGCATTCTCTCAACCAGCTTCATGAGGTAGTCACCTGGAATGCCTTTCCGTAGTCTTGAAAGAGTTCCCACATAATCTGAGCACTTGTTGGCTGCTTTTCCTTCACTCTGCGGTCCAACTCATCTCAAACCATCTCAATTGGGTTGAGGTTGGGTGATTGTGTTGAAAAACAAATGATAGTCCCACTGAGCGCAAACCAGATGGGATGGCATATCGCTGCAGAATGCTGTGGTAGCCATGCTGGGTAAGTGTGCCTTGAATTCTAAAATAAATCACAGACAGTGTCACCAGCAAAGTACCCCCACACCATCACACCTCCTCCTCCATGTGTCACGGTGGGAACCACACATGTGGAGTTCATCCGTTCACCTACTCTGCATCTCACAAAGACACGGCGATTGTAACCAAAAATCTCATATTTGGACTCATCAGACCAAAGGACACTTTTCCACCGATCTAATGTCCATTGCTTGTGTTTCTTCTTATTGCAAGTCTCTTCTTATTATTGGTGTCCTTTAGTAGTGGTTTCTTTGCAGCAATTCGACCATGAAGGCCTGATTCACACAGTCTCCCCTGAACAGTTGATGTTGAGATGTGTCTGTTACTTGAACTCTGTGAAGCATTTATTTGGGCGGCAGTCTGAGGTGCAGTTAATTACCAATTTCGGAGGCTCGTAACTCTAATGAACTTATCCTCTGCAGCAGAGGTAACTCTGGGTCTTCCTTTCCTGTGGCGGTCCTCATGAGAGCCAGTTCCATCATAGCAGCTTGATGGTTTTTGTGGCTGCACTTGAAGAAACTTTCAAAGTTCTTGAAATGTTCCGCATTGACTGACCTTCATGTCTTAAAGTAATGATGGACTGTCTTTTCTCTTTGCTATTTTGAGCTGTTCTTGCCGTAATATGGACAGGGTCTTTTACCAAATAGGGATATCTTCTGTGTGCCAACCCTACCTTGTCACAACACAACTGACTGGGTCAAACGCATTAAGAAGGAAAGAAATTCCACAAGTGAACTTTTAACAAGGCACACCTGTTAATTGAAATGCATTCCATGTGACTACCTCATGAAGCTGGTTGAGAGAATGCCAAGAATGTGCAAAGCTGTCATCAAGGCAAAGGGTGGCTACTTTGAAGAATCTCAAATATAAAATATATTTAGATTTGTTTAACACTTTTTTGGTTGCTACATGATTCCAAATGTGTTATTTCATAGTTTTGATGTCTTCACAATTATTCTAAATAGTAAAAATAAAGAAAACCCCTGGAATGAGTAGGTGTGTCCAAACTTTTGACTGGTATTGTGTATATATATTTATATACTTATTGAGGTTGAAAACTCATGAGCAGATTCAATGTTGAATCACTTCAAATAAAATCACAGAGAAAAAATGATTGTCTTCAGAGCAGGTTATTGGGTGTCATAAGAACAAAAACCTGCAGCGCTGAAAGCCTGCCTATACTATGGCAATGTACTGTAAGAATTGCTGGTCCTACCAACTCAGTGGTATCCATGGTGGTCTCAACAATCTGGGTCTAATACTTCTCACGGGTACATGCACAGTGGCAGCATTGTGGATTAAATTCCCAATAGAGGGTATGAGATGTTCTTTTTTTAAACAGCCTGACTGTTGAATTTGGCTGGCTACAACGCAAATTGGAGTTTGGGCTGTGAATTCACATTGTTGGTACATGTCCCTGATGAGCTGTACTCCTCATCACCTTTTGTCCCAAGAACTTGATGATTTATAACCACTAGGTGACTGTCATTGGTTGCCTATTGTATGTCTTTTATCAAGCTTTCATCCAACTTTTTTGATGAAATGTTGACACAAAATGTAGATACTATTTTTCTTTTTTAACAAATCAAACATTTGGAGTAGGCTAAGCACAGTTTGTGTTTTGATCTCATACTGAATGTTCTAACTTCAAACAGAGTTTTCAGACCCCATTACTGTGCGATAGCTGTGTCATATCTTCTCACTAACAACATATGTCTCTGTGGTTGCTTGGCTGACCGGATGAAGGTTATTAGCTGTGAGATGGCGTGGTCAGTACACTGGGGCCTCCTCCTGCTCTGCATAGTGATCCTCTACTGCCAACCAGTGTCCACCGGCAACCACAGCTCCCGGGGGCAGTCAGGTAAGTCCCAGAACCATTCATACCAGTGAACACTGGTCCCCACTGGACTCATTATGGCACCTGGTCACCAGTACTCCCAGCTCCTCTGGGAACTAAGCACGGCCAACACTAATGAGGTGAAAATAGGTGTTTGTGGTCTGCATGGTAGAAAGTAAACACAAGTGCTGATGCTACAATGTATCTGTCCTGCCAGACTCATGGTGTTTCTACAGCTACTGTGGGAGGGGACTACATAATACTATAATATTTAAGTATACATTCATAAATAAGAAACGGATAATTTACAGAAATGTATGAACAAATCTTGTGTTAAAATAAGGTTATTGCAGTAATTGAACTCAAGTGGCAACTAATATTGATGCATTATGCAGTGTTCCCTCTGAATGTGCCATAAATAAATAACGTAACATGTCAAAAGGTCACAATCCTTAACACCAAAATCTCTATTTACATTCATACACATTATGAAAAAAATATTGAATACCTACATTTTATTGTATATTTTCTCATCTCAATTGAGAGAACTTTGCAATGACTGAAAGGGAGTTCTGTGAATGCTGCTTTTCCCTTTTGGTCGTAGTCTCGTTCACTTTCTCTTTTACTTCCTCCATTTTGACTGCGTTCCCTGTGATGTTTCTTATATCCACATGGGGGCTCTGTTGCTCCAGAAACCAAATGGATGTGAACGCTGATACTGTGTAAATGTTATGGGTGTGATGTTTAAATATTTGAACGAATTTGGGATCGTTAAGAAAACATACATACACAAAACTACCACTAACAGGTCCCAATCACCATCATCATCATAAAGCCAAACATTATTTAAGTGATAATGCCCGAGAAGCTGGCGTTTATAGAATATATTGGCATGGGTGTTATTAGGCCCGAGACTAAGTCGATGGCCGGCAAACCGTGCCAATGACACCGGCTTCAAGGGCATTATCACTTTTATACAACAGGTTACCAACATATTCAAATAATAATTGACATATTTTCATTAAAAACGTTATTTTGATGAATTTATTCATACTATTTCATCCTTCCACAAGATATAGGCCCGACACAAATCTAGGGTTGCTACCCAAGCCGGCTGGTCATTCGTTCTATCGGTTCGGTTGCTAGAGACGCAGTCATTCAGTCTTTTTGTACTATATCTGTATTCTGTATTCGTTCTAAATGTTCCATTGCCATACTGGCTGGCAACGTTCTTATCCCTTGCTTGCTAGCTAGCCAACTACGGCTAACTTACTATCACGTCAAAAGTGCAGCCAGAATAACAGCAAAGTAGCCTCATTTGGATTTATTTAAGCTGTTTTCCAGTGATTTCTTTTGTTGATACATCCATTAACAATGAGCTAATGAGGCCCAATTTCATCTGGCATAGAAAATGTGCTCACTCGTCAGGACACTGTTGTTCAGAGGAGATAGCCAACAACACAGCTAACACAATCACTTCAAACTGAAGCTGGAAAGATTTCAAACTAGCTGCACTTCGTTTCGTTTGACCTTTTTCAATTGACATTTCTTTGTATATATCCATAAAAATTATGCCAGCTGATTCACGATTTCGACTGGCTGAGAAACGCTGAGAAACGGCATCTCAACCCGACTCCCGACACATTCATTACTATGGGACAGCTGGAGATCAAATTTAAATATTGAAACAATTGAAATATTGTTACAAATGTCAAAGAAACAGACAGCAAGGTTTATACAAATCTCCGCTGTTGAAAACTGTTAGTCTAGAAGAAATGGGAGATAATGTGTTAATGCTTTTTACATTGTAGATCAAGTATATAAATTGTCTGGCTGGGCTGATGAGACAGTGGATTGCGCAGTCAGATGGAACAGAGTAAATAGGCATTTTAACATCATAGATTTAGCCGGTGGAATAGACACCGGCTGTAATGCAGTTTTAACCAATCAGCATTCAGGATTAGACCCACCCGTTGTATAAAATTAAACAAATACCTAACGCAACAATGCTGTAAATAGGAGATATGCATCTTTCAAATTATTTGCCACCAATATAAAGTGGTCCACACCTCATTGTCATTAACAGTTGGAAAATGGCAGAGAGACAGGGAAGCGGCCTCAGCGAAGTCCTATATGGCAATACTTTGAGAAGTTAAAGGGACGGAGTGAGAAAATCACAGCGCTGATTACAGAAAAGATTGAAGTTGATATGCAGCCATTGTCAATGGTAGAGGATGTCGGCTTCAATACCCTAATGGCATTTCTAGAACCAGACTACAAGATGCCATGTTTAAAAACCGTATCGCCCTGATGGTGAAATTGTACAATGATTGCTCTCCAAGTACAAAGTGCGAGCTCTCAAACGCCATACGTGGCGTTAACAACAGATTGCTGGATGTACTATGAACATGCTGTTATACATCACTGCAACGAGCCATCACATTGATGAGAAATGGTACATGAAGTTCCATGTATTGAAAACAGAGAACCTAAAACGGCATTAATACCATCTTAGTGGTTGGGTTGGGTGGTTGGGGACAGCAGTAAGGTGAGCGTTGTCTGTTAGGTAGACTGGACAGCGGTAGATTGAACTGCATTGCCCCCTAGCGGTTATTCGCAGGACCATATGTGAATTGTGAATTCGTGTAATTTTATGATAATTCAAAGAAATTGAACTATTAAAAAAAGGCCAGTTCAAAAGTGAAAAATTGTCAATTTAACACTTGTCACATACCTATTAGATGTATTCAAGCTTCAGCTTAATTTAATCAACTGCAGAAGAATCTTAAGACCTCATACTTACATGCATGCCTGGTGCATACTGATGTGAATTATGTAATTATGTAGTGTTGAAATCTCTTATGTTGACTTGTATGTATGGTTAGATTTTTCTTCTCACACTCAAGCAGTATGTGAAAGGCAGGCAAGTTCAGTATGTCATATCTTGCAAAGTGCACTAAAATGATAGCACATACAGCTTCACATCATTTTGACTGATTTTAAGGAGCTGTTTAATTGTTTTCATCCCTCCCTATGCATGCTGCTACTGCTAGTTAGTAACCACCTTTCCTAATCCCTCTGTCTCAGGTTCATCACAGGTAAAGACAGGTACCTGTGAAGTAGTGGCTGCCCATCGCTGCTGCAATAAGAACAAGATTGAGGAGCGCTCTCAAACAGTCAAGTGTTCCTGCTTCCCTGGTCAGGTCGCCGGAACAACAAGGGCAATGCCCTCTTGTGTTGAAGGTAGGATGCTTCATATAAGATGGTAGCGTTTCAGTACTTCAACGGGTTTGTATTGCACCAACATATTCTCAATGTTACAGTTGTTATCTCGCCCATCTATTGAAGTGCTCTCCAGACCACACATTGCATCTCATCTCATTTCAAGTGACTGACTGACCACTGTGCTGTGTTTTCCTCAGCATCCATCGTGCGTCTGAAGTGGTGGTGTCAGATGCAGCCCTGTCTGGAGGGAGAGGAGTGTAAAGTACTGCCTGATCTCACTGGCTGGTCCTGCAGCTCTGGAAACAAAGTCAAGACCACCAAGGTGAGTTTATGTGAAGGGACAGCAAAGAAATCTATTTCATATGCATTATTACAGTTGGAAGGTAATGAAACCAGCCTATTAGAAAATGTATCTTAAACAAATATATTTATTTTATTATTATTTTAGCAGGGAGACCAGGGTCTCTTTCACAGAGCTCTGCATATACAGTTTCATAAGTCAAATCAAAAATCAAATACAATATAAAAAAAAGTTAAATACAGCACAACACGTATATTCAAGAAAAACGATTACATTCCTCAGTAAGATGGTCCCCATTCAATATTTTAAATTGCCTGAGTAGCACCAGAACATTGTAATGTTTTTTGTAGTTGGATCCAGCAATGAGGTGCTTTAAAGCTGTGCAATCTGGTAAATGATGCCACCATAGTCAAGAACTGGCAGGAAAGCTGACTGTACAATCTGCTTCTGCTATTAAGGAGAGGCAAGATCTATTTCTAAAAAAATAAGCCCACTTTAAATCTTACATTTTTAACTTGCTCATCCATATGTTTTTTTAAACATTAAATCTTTGTAAATCCAAATGCCCAGATATTTGTAGGCGGGAACCCGATTGATGGGAGACCTATCTAATGAATAAATATGTAGTCAACCTACATAAAGCAAACATTTTAAACCAACCAGGGTTTTCTGTAAGACAACAAGGTTGCAGCTCTGACATAGCCTGGTCAACAGTTGGGGCAATGGCATACATAACTGTGTCGTCTGCATACAGATGAATATTACAAGTTAACGCATAGACCAATATTATTTATATACATTTTAAAGAGAACAGGTCCCAATACCCGACACCTGCGGCACAGCTTTCGTAATATCCAGGAAACTAGACTTGACACCATCAGAAATCAAGCATTATGTCCTATCAGACAGATCATTCTCAAACCACTTGCGAATTATTTCAGTCAGCCTTTGAATGAGAATGTAATGGTCAACAGTTTCAAAGGCCTTGGAAAGGTCTATAAGTTAGGCAGCACAATGTTTTTTATGATTTAAGCAATTTAATACATCAAAGAACAAGAGTAGCAGTTGAAACTGTGCTATGTCCAGGTTTTAAAACCAGACTGTTGCACATTTAGAGTAGAATGACAAGTTTAAAAAGTTCTGCAATATGTGGATTTTTTAAAGTTGATTTTTAGCAGGACACTTAGTAAATCATATATATAAAATGGTTGAATTGAAAATAGAGAATGTGTATCTGGGAGTACATCATTCTCTACAGCAGTGGTCACCAACCGGTTGATTGCGATCTCAATGGCATTCCTAGTCGATCACCAAACATTTCTGTAAAAAAGCCAACGATAAAGCCTTGTGTTCCTATTGTTTTTATTCATTTCATGCTGTTGGCACTGGATTCAGCAGCCCTAGTGCCGGGAAGGAAAATCATTTCCATTTTGAATCATTTCATGTGTCTGAAGGTAGAATACCTATAGGCCTACCACTGGCCAATCAGATAGCTCAGATCACATTTCTGCACAGTTTCCTGGAGCCATAGACTGTAAAAAAAAACTAGAACGTACAGCAAAGTTGATACTGTGAGATTTCAAAACTTGTAAAACCATGACTAGAGAGAGACTCAACGAATACAGCTCAGAGCTGCTGTTTTTATGAGTAAGTCCATGTGTTAAGTTTTTATTCAGCCCTATCAACACTTTGTTCAACACTTTTATAAGCCATAAAACGCTACAACCAGCACTGCAGCTGAAAGGATTGAGTATAGCATAGTGTTCCAATAAGCTTGCGTTATTATTGGCTTGTTTCTTTTTTAATACCGAGGAACATTTCACTTTCTCTGGTCATAAGAGTAACAACATGAATTGGTGCATGAAGCAGAAATAATGCAGTGCCTCTTAAGTTTTGCCATCAGCTGGAAGACTGTGTTCCCTCTTCTCAGCAGAGGGAGGGAGAGAGGAGGGATGGTGAGTTGGGTGAAGATCAGCTTCAGTGCTGCGCCCCCCCTCAGACTGACCATCAGATGCAGGCCATCACTCCAGTAAAATAAATAAATATTATGCTCACTTACAGTAGCTGAGCATCACAAGTATTACAACAAATGATCTATTACCACTGTGATCATATACCAAGATTTAAAAATATCATTTCAAAATGTTCTGAGAACAACAGCATTGGACAATTCAAGCATAGCCAATATGCAGTGATACTGTATTGGGCCTTTAGCCTACTGCATAATCCTCATTGCTACAGAACTGTTTTAATAGGTTAATGTTGCATAGGCTTATGTTTTTTAAGTCATGTTCCCAAAAAATCTGACCAGTAGATCTTGGCTTGCATTTTGACTCAGAAAGTGATCTTGACTCAGAAAAGGTTGGTGACCACTGCTCTACAGTCTGTTTCAAGGTGAATAAAGGACTCCCTCTACTGGAAGAGGAATTTCCATTTAGTCTATTATGGGACCAGAGGCTGCCATAACCTGCTGGGGCAATGAAGGGAGGTGGAGTTTTATTTCAGAGATTTGACTAGTTTCCAGAAGTTCGCTGGATTCCTACCATTCTCAGATACGCAGTTCAAAAAGTATGTTGACTTTGCTTTTCTAAGCAGAGATAGAGAAATAGATCTATTTCTCTAATGTCTGAAGGACTGCCAGTCAGACGAAGTATCAGTCAATCTAGCCTTAGCCCAAGCAAAATGTATTTCCTGTAATTTTTCAGACAATTCATGCGTGAACCAAGGGTTTGATCTATACTTTACACTTAGTTTTTTTTATATGGAGCATGCTTGTCTGCAACAGAGTTAATAAACAGAGAAGTAAAACAATTTGGGGCCTGATCCGAGTCAGATGACACAATCCCCCAGTCACACAACCCTAGATCAGACATGAAATGTTGCTCATTAAAATAGCAAAAATGTCTCTTTATAATAATGTATGGGCAAGATTTATGTAGCCTAGCATCTCTTATGCAGGCAATGGGACAATGGTCAATGAGCTCATTAGCAACGATTGAATTGGCAGATACTTATGAGGGGCATTTGTTAGAATAATATATAAAATAGTAGATTTTTCAGGGTGTTTAAATATGGGGCGAGTTGGTTTAGTTATACATCATAACCCATCAGAGACACATAAAAATTTGTCATAGACTTCTTTAACCAATATTCAGTAATAATCAGAATGTCCGCGTTGGTTTGAGAAGCCAGAGTTGCAATCATTTGTTTTGTTGAAAATCGAACTTCTTGCACTTACATGAATCAGTCCAATGCCACAGCTGTGGGAGTATCTAGAATAACCATGCTACCGTAGGGTTGGCTTGAATTGGTATAGATGTGTAACGGATAGGATAGGATAGGATAAAGTAATCCTTCTAACCCCCCCCCCCTTTAAAGGATTTAGATGCACTATTGTAAAGTGTTTGTTCTACTGGATATTATAGGTGAATGCACCAATTTGTAAGTCGCTCTGGATAAGAGCGTCTGCTAAATGACTTAAATGTAAATGTAAATGTAAAGTAGACCAAGGTGCAGCGTGTCGAGTGCTCATGATGAATATTTATTTTAACTCAGAACACTAAAGAAAAATAACAAAGCGAAAACGAAAGCGCACAGTTCTGTCAGGTACATAGACTAAACAGAAGACAACTACCCACAAACACAGGTGGAAAAAAACCCTACTTGAGTATGATCTCCAATTAGAGACAACGAGGACCAGCTGCCTCTAATTGGAGATCATCCCAAAAAACAACAACATAGAAATATAAAGACTAGAACCTAAACATAGATATACAAAATATAGAAAAACACAAAACACCCCCTGTCACGCCCTGACCTACTCCACCATAGAAAATAACATCTTACTATGGTCAGGACGTGACAAGATGCAAGATTTCCCAGGATTGTACCATTAGGCCTATGCCTCGAACGAGGACATGACTTAAAACAAAAGTCAGTGAGGGTTACCTGTTGTAGGCCAGGACTGAAATCCTATCACTTGTTTAGTACATGTTAAACTCAGCATTCTAGCTCCTCTTCTTTTTGGATGTCAGCCGTCTCATTTTAAGAACCGAGGTAGCTCCCAAAACAAATCGCTATAAGTGGATAAGTCGATAAAATCCAATGCTTTTTCGGGGCAGAGTTTCGACAGCAGATTTACCTCCAGAACTGTCTGTTGGGATAGGGACAGAAAGGACAATCCTCTTGCCAGTATCCATTAGCCTGTCCATAAGGTGTTCGAAGTCCCGTCTCAACTCCCCCGATTGTCGCAGCTTGATGTCATTAGTATCGGCATGCACGATCACCGTTTGAAGCTCAGGGTTTCGGTCTAGAATGACCTTAAGCTCCCGAGTAATATTATGCACCCTAGCACCAGGAAAGCAGAATGTACTTGCTCCGGCAACCACCACGTCCTGTACTATAGAACGCCCTACAATGGCCACACTAGGAAAGGGGGATACCTAGTCAGTTTTTCAACTGAATGCATTCAACTAAAATGTGTCTTCCACGTTTAACACAACCCCTCTGAATCAGAGAGATGCAGAGGGCTGCCCTTGACATCCACATCTACGGCACCCGGGGAACAGTGGGTTAACTGCCTTGCTCAGGGGCAGAACGACATATTTTTACTTTGTCAGCTTGGGGATTTGATCTAGCAACCTTTTGGTTACTGGCCCAACTCTCCTACCCGCCAGGCTACCTGCAGCGCCAGAGGCAGGTCGTGGATTCCCAGGCCGCACGGAGGCAGTGGCTTGGCTTTTGCTGGGTACTGCGGTGGAGGGCCTTGTAGGAGGGCCGGGGTCAGGGCCGCGAAACAGTTTGAGAGCTGCAGGTCTTGGCAAGAGGGCAGACGGAGGATACGTTGGAATATTCCTTCTTTCCATCTTCTAACTCGATTCCACTTTGCCAGCGAAGGTGTCGAGCAAGACGTAGTAGTTCTCCCGTTCTTGTCGGTGGGATGTGTTAATACGGGAAAATGGTCCAAGGTGGTATCCTCAGTAGCTACTGCAGAGTAGCCCAATCTCATAGAGCACCCTCGATTATCCTCTCGGTAATTTAGAAGTGTTGCATCAAAACAGCAGGACTCTGTTCTCCTCTAGTAGTCATCCAGTCTTTTGAGGCAACGAGTTGCTTACGCTTCACAAATGTATAAATCAGTAAATTCTTCCTTTTCACGACAGTAAACATATCACAGGTCTAACATTTTATGACTTTACTGTCCATCTCTGAATCCAACTCCAAAACAGAGGAGTCTGACATGCTTATACTCAGGTTAGAAACAGCGGTCCCCGACGTGAGACAAGCTTTGCCAGTGACAGCCAGGTAACCTAGCTAGCCGGAGCTGGCCGAGGCTAGCCTGCTAATGTTAGCTCCAGGAGACAGTAAAATCCAGCTGAACACAGTGTGTTAAGAACAGCACTAACACCATGGTCCCAAAATAAAACACATAAAACAAAGGTTTTAAAGGTATAAAATCTATAAGCGTCTTAGAAATATAAAATATAATGTCAAGCAAACTACACATCTGTTTAAACAACGAACACATCAGGGAAATGACACCACTGATGCATACTTGTTTTAAAGTGGTCCCTGTGTAAAGATTACGATAAATAGCCTAAAGGCAATGTAATGGTTTTGATAAAAGTAAGAAGAAATGTAAGCACTTGCAGTCACACTTTCTCTCTCTCTCTCCTGTTTTCTCTCTCCTGTTTTCTCTCTCCTGGTCTCTCTCTATTTCCCCCCCCCATGTTTGCACATCTAGTTAATGCAAAAATTGAATGACAGTGTTTATGCGGAATCATCACATGCGATTACAGTACTTGCAATAAGCCTTGCTTTGATGATAAAATATCCCACAATCAGTCACAATTACTGCTCCCATAGGCAGAATCAACACTGCTGCTCCCAATCAGCCACAGAGGGCTAAGCAAGCCTCATTTGGTAATCCTGTGGAAGATGGGACCAAAAGAAAAACATGAAATGAGACTGTTTTATACATGTAAACCATCTGATACAGATATCTTAATGGGATGTAATTCAATCTGACAGCCTTAAATGCCTGTGGACAAACTACAGACTTGAGGAATGTGCAAAACTGTGATATGTCTTGGCTTTTATCAGCTTCAAATTGATATGCAGTAGGGAAATATCTAATGAGAGTCAACTCAAAGAGAATAGAAAATCAGCTGAACATGTGCTGCATACATTCATTGATTAATAAAAACTGACAACAAACAGTCCAACATGAAGCTTTCTGGACAGGTATATTATACCCATCTAACATCTCCTGAGGAATAAACTATTTGCTTCCATTTTCATGTCAGCTACATAAAATATGTCTGAGATGTGGATTAGGCTAGCTGCAGCAGAAATAATGATGCCCAGGAAAGAATACTTGGCTCAGGGTGACCCAGCATTTAATGGACCTTTTGGAAGTTCCTGTATTTCTTCTTCCTTTTCCTTTTTCAGGTGGCGCGGTAGCAAAAAACCCCATCTCAGCCAATCGACTGAGACCCTGAACGTGCCACAGCCTGGCCAGTTGTCAATCACACACATTTTTTGCTTTGAAAAAAGTGAAGATCTGCTTCAGTCCCCAGAATATAATGAGGAATACAATAGCAAATGAGCAGCCCTATCAAATGAGTAGAGTGACTGATGTGAATGTAAAGGCAAACTCAAGAGGAACTCAAGGAGCCTATGTCATACAGTACTCACCCTTACTTCCCTGACTGTGTCCTCTGAGAGACAGAGATGGGTTTAGCCATGGCAGCCAGCTCCTACCTGAGACTAACGGGCAGATAAAAATATAGCTTGTTAAGTCTTTCAATGGGATTCCATATTGTGTTCTGTCAGCGGGACATTGTCTTTCTGTGACAGATAAATGCTGAGCTGGGGATTGCTGTATGCATTCAGGCTAACTTTTGGATGAGCCACGCGCAGAGACACAACTGAACAATGTTTCAATAAATAGACTGTGAACTTGGACCAATGGCTTTATGGAGAGAGACTCTTGTCTTGACTGTCTCATTAAGCAAGTGCTAGTGACAAGTGGAAGCACCTCCGATTTGGGAATTCTTATTGATACAATATGTGTAGAGATTCAGCCACATACACACACACACACACACACACACACACACACACACACACACACACACACACACACACACACACACACACACACACACACACACACACACACACACACACACACACACACACACACACACACGTGCACAGAGAGCTTTTCATCTCACCCAGTTAGACAAGCCACCACCTGCAAGGATGCGATGCCATGCAAATAGACAGATGCAAAACAACGGCTGTTTGAAATGCAAATCACGAGGAGAGGAGGAGGGAGGAAAGAAGCTTCTTCACTGCCGAGAGTATTTACATCACGCTTTAGTTTGTCTTTCCAACTCCCGTCTCCCATGGAGAGGACCTCTGTAATAGCAATGATGTGAAATGGTGCAGAATCGTCTGTGCCTTCAAGCAAATTGTGTCTACAAGCAAAATAGAACATTCATTCTAATGTCATTTACCATCCTTACTTTCTGTCCTCTCAACACTTTTGTACATCTGCGTATACTCATAATAATTGTCATTCTTTTGTTCATTCTTAGGGTAATTTGAGAATTCAGGAGGTAAGTTTTAATATTTTACCATTACGTTGTCAAGTTGTTTTGATGATACAGCGCTTCAATGATACAGTAAACCGATTTCTTCCTAAAGCAACATCACATCATGACAACCCAACAGAACATGACAGACAGCCATTTATGAGTAAAACTCAACACAAAGAGTTGTTTGTTTGCAGGTTGGCATTTATTGTAAGGAATGTTGCCCTGGAGGTAACTCTGCAGAGTGGTCACTAGCTGGCACTAACATAACCTTAACCCTAACCTTAACCACACTGCTAACCATAATGCCTAACCCTAACCTTAAATTAAGATTAAAAAAAAGCACATTTTTGTTTTCATGAGTTCTTACGATATCGACAATTTGATTTTGCAGCCAGCCCATCTAGTGGAAATCGTTCAGTTCTGCCCCCAGGGCAAGATTCATGACAATAAACGTCAACCTGCTTGTTTGCTCACCACTGTCCAAATCATTACCTTGTAAAATTATTTGGCATTTACATCTTCTAAACTGTCACAAATGGTCATATGTAATGTCATGTTTGTGACAGAATCATTAATGCTAGTGTATATGATGTCTAACCTAACCTACAGAGATTTAGGGGAGAAGGGTAAGTTGAGATTTTTTTTTACATTCAGCATCACCTCGTCAAGGGAAATATAGTATTATTTCTAAGATATCTACATATATTTCAGGATGTTGTGTATCCCTGGAAATAATCAGAATTCATGTAAACATTACAGTTTAGAAAACATAGCTTGTCCAAAAAAAGTGTTCTCTTGGCACAACTTACCCCGTTTATGGTTTAAGTTGAGCCGCGGGACAGGGTAAGTTAAGCCACCTACACATTTCTGTACTGAATTAAATAATACCACTACCTTTTTAGAACCATGTCTATCTTTATTTCCCAAACACAATTCAACACCATCACAATCACTTATTTTGTATTTTAATAATTTTAAGTATCTTTTAACACAGGCTTAACTCCTAACAAACACGTTGTACTTTTTTTTAAACACGGTTGGCATAGGCCAGGTCTTGTTGTTATCTCATATCCCAGCGATAATGCCTTGCATTATGCCTGGGAAGAAAACACTTCCATTTGTAAACGTACCCCAAGGCAAACATGTTGACTCTATTAGCCCACACAGCTACGAGGATGCACTTTCATGCGAGGTTTAGGAACTCATATTGAGACCCCAACTGAAGTATTCAACCATCTTACAATATCTAGTAGTTTAGTTTAGATATAAACATGATGAAACCTGTATCACAATAAATTAATTTGACTTGTTTAAAATCTGCTTTCTGGACCTTCTGAAACTTGCTTACCACTTTTCCATGTGGTTTCTTCCTTCACGGACTCCATTAAATTATGACTTTTTTCTAAATATTTGGTCAACTGATTAATTTTGTGCATGGTTTACTAGAAACCATGGGGGGGCTCAACTTACCCCTTTGGCTAAACTTACCCCATTCTCCCCTACTCAACATTAACAGTTCACAATTATTTCTGTTCCAAATGTATTCATCACAACCGTCTCCTAATAACCTAGAGATGACACAGCTAATTAATAAAGTGTGAATATGATAAATATGACCATTATTGCACAGTGTGCGTGTGTGTATCTGTGTGCGTGTTTTGCCTGGTGAGGCAAGAATTAAAATCACCCTGCAATTTGGTCATGGCTCAAAGATTTGTTCCATTTGTCTTGTCTTGTGCATGACGTCTAGAATTGGAATTACATTTAACATAATTAGAGAGTTCAACAATTATATTTTAATGAATATAATATTAATCAGACTAACATTAATGTTAGTTAATCTGTCTTTGTATAATTAATTCATAGTGCATGTACAGTATTTTTATATCTCATAGCTGTATGCACAGGCAGATTGGTGCATACTGTGTACTGTAGCTACTTCTTATCAAGTACATGAACCCATAGAATGCAGTCTTTCTCCCTGTTTTCATCGTGCTGTGTCGGATGTTAATTATATCATATAGTATGTACGAACAATTTTGCAGCAAACATGATTTAATATGTAAATTAAATGATTTAATATTTAATATGTATCTATGATTTATAAAACAACTGTCATATCAGGGTAGCCTAATTTCCTGAACTATTTTGAAAGTATCTTGCATATGGGTAATTGTAATTTACTGTCACACTCTATTAAAGTCAACATGGTGAGCTCACAGCAGAGACAAGAAAATAACCCACAGCAAGATAGGGAGGGAGAGCACAAAAAGACTCAGACACTGCCTATTTCATGTCACCCAGACAGTACAAGGCAATGTGGTTACATTTCACATTCTACCATGTTGTTCTAGTATTGTACACAATGTCCTTATCCAGTGTGTAAATATTGTAGCTTTGTATGCCCCGGTGTTACCATAATATTCTCACCCCTTCTCACAGATTTCATCCATTTTGTAAAATCTTTTAAAACAGGCATTTTCCAAGTCAACAATTATTGAATTCACCTTTGTATTGTGATGGGTCCTTTACAAGGGAAAAGCTGTGCATTTAAACATTATTGCTTCCTGAACATCAGCTGGGTAATGTTTATGTAAGGTACACTGAGTGTACAAGGTCACTGAGAGACAGGCCCCCAACACATAACACATTGTCAGTGTCAGTTTCAACACATGTCAAAGAATATCAGATTCCAGGCTGCGGGTTCACAGCAGGTCACCACTGAAAACACTACCCTGTCAACATTATATTATTAATAAGCGTCAGTCTGGTATGGTTTTGCAAAAGTATATACTTCACAAGGCGTAACCCTGTAGATTTATCACTGTAGCACTATTCTAAAATAGATTTTGAAATATGACTTTCCATGACCTTCATTCTAATCTGTGTACTGTATAAGTATGTTATTATCAAACATGCTATATGTATAATTCATGGGAATAAATCAGTGCATTAGATTACTGCCAAGTTAACGTCCTGACATGATGACGTACAGCAACAATTGTTACACAAACGCTTAATGATAATATGTTGAGTGAATAATGCTTTGAGTTAACATCAACTGGTATACTATTAGTAGGATTCATACATGACTCATATGACGTCAGTAAATGTTTTAAAGATTACAATCTAGGGGCTTTTAAATCCCACAAATCTGGTACTGTTGAATGTGTTATTGTTTTTGTTTGCTTGATCAAGTCTTTAATCATTAATAGAGCCCAAATGGCGTGGCGGCCCCGTCCTTCTCAGCATGAATGATTTAGATGAAAGCTGGAGGAGCCGGAAGAGGAACCTGATGTCAACTTTAATTAGAATCCAGTTTGGTCCACGTTATCTTGACTTTGAAATCCCAGCATCCCACAGGGAAACAAGGAGACAGTGCCTGGTTTGCGAGGATGTGATTAGACTTGGTAATATATTGGTGGCTAGCTGCTGCCTGTTGTACTTGGAGAGAATGGCAAACACTAGAGCAGTTTGATTTTACTCTACTGTTTATGTACAGTCTGTATGTGGCCATGCGTTGTTTTTTTTGCCAGTTGTCCACATAAACTACTGTACATTAGACATTCACTTAAATGTAATGATGGCTGAAGTGGTGCCATTCACTTTAGAGGTTCATTAACTCCCTCTTGATACAATCATTGACTTCATACCTGACACTACCCATCATGATATTGATACTGACTGACTTTGAAAATGTGTAAATGGGTTGCTGCAGATCTAAAGTACCACATTGAGCATGAATATACTGTCAGTGTCACCCAGTTTGAATATGTTCATATCTAAAGTATTCCATGGGGATCCAGCAGGAAAGGGGTCCCATAGGTACCTCACTGTTCAGCGTGGTCTCAGAGACAAGACGTAACATATAAAATGTAAATCCGGGACACTCGAGTTAGTATGTGATGTTACGTTTGGTATGGTTACATAAGACAGAAAGTTACTTAAGGCAAAATCAAAAGGAGGGTGGTTGTTTGGGAGGATGGGTTAAAGTATAACGCGAACGTCTAGCAAGCCAAATGCTGCGTGTTCGAATGTCATCACGGACAACTTTAGTATTTTAGCTAATTAGCTACTTTGCATGTTTGCTAACCCTTCCCTTAACCCTAACCTTAATCATTTAACCCCCTAGCCTAGCTAACGTTAGCCACCTAGCTCACATTAGCCACAAGAAATTGGAATTCGTAACATATCATACGAAATGGATGATGGACATCCACAAATTCATACATACCATGCAAAACATAGCATATCATACTAAATGGAGGGAGACAGATTTACAGTTACTATGTTACGTCTCCCCCTGAGTCCAGGTTGCACTGTTGTCCCATGATGCCTCAATCACGTCCTGACAGAAAGTCAAGGCGGATCAACGTCAGTTGTCACGTATTTGTCATGGTTCTGCACACAAATGTGAGAAATCAGGCCCCGTGGGAGAGGCCCAGAGCGTGACTTAAGAATGTCTGATTTTATGGTGCCGGTGCTACTTCAGAAACTCCTGCACTTAGCTGACATTAAATTATCAATAGTGCCACAGTGTTTGGTATTGTAAAGGAGGACCAAACAAATCAACTTTAGTTAGAAACAGAATATGGCTGAATGTCAGGTTCTGGGGAAGAGGGAGAGGAGAGTGACTGAATGAGACAATTGGAAGCTGAAATTGAGTAGCTATATTGGTAGGATAAGCAGCCGTATTGGGAATGTCGCTAGGCCAGAGCACCAGGATTAACACCCATATTCTGGTTACACAATTTTTAATGACCACTGAGAGTCAGGACCTCAGTTTCAACAACTCATCCACAGATAATTGAAGATGAGGACTTTTCAGAGTACTTCAATTGAGCTGATCTACGCACCAATTTAGCTGAGCATGCGCAGATTAACTGGCAGGCTTGTTCACAGTAATTATCATTCTTTCCTTGTCCCAGTCTGTAATCCCCACATGTTTTAATAAGATGACTAACATCCTTCCTGTTCCAAAGAATTCTAAGGCTTCATGCCACAACGATTACCACCCTGTAGCACTCACAGCTATAATCACGAAGTGCTTTGAAAGGCTGGTTATGACACACATCAACTCCATCATCCCAGACAACGTAGACCCACTCCAAATTGCATACCGCCCCAACAGATCCATAGATGACGCAATCTCAATTGCACTCCACACTAGTCCCCTCCTGTACTCCCTGTTCACCCATGACTGCGTGGCCACACATGACTCCACCACCATCCTCAAGTTTGCTGACGACACGACGGTGGTAGGCCTGATCACAGGCAACGATGAGACAACCTACATGGAGGAGATCAGTGACCTGGCAGTGTAGTGCCGGGACCACAACCTCTCCCTCAACGTCAGCAAGACCAAGGAGCTGATTGTGGACTACAGGAAACAGGGGGTGAGCACACCCCCATCCATATTGACAGGACTTCAGTGGAGCAGGTCGAGAGATTCAAGTTCCTCTGGGTCCAAATCATTAGGAGTTAAAATAGTCCACACACACGCGCACAGTCATGAAGAATGCACAACAGCACCTCTTCCCCCTCAGGAGGTTATAAAGTTTGGCATGGGCCCTCAAATCCTCAAAAAGTTCTACAGCTGCACCACTGAGAGCATCTTGACTGGCTGCATCACTGCTTGGTATGGCAACGTTACCGCTCTCGATCGCATGGCGCTACAGAGGGTAGTGAGGACAGCCCTGTACATCAATGGGGCCGAGCTCCCTGCCATCCAGAACCTCAATATCAGGCGGTGTAAAAGGAAGGCCCAGAAAATTGCTAAAGAGTCCAGCCACGCAAGCCATAGACTGTTCTTTCTGCTTCTGTATGGCAGCGGTACCAGTGCACCAAGTCTGGCACCAACAGGCGCCTGAAATAGCTTCTATCCCCAAGCCATAAGACTGCTAAATAGCTAATAGAATGGCTACACGGACTATCTGAGTTGACCCTCGTATTTACTTTATTGTGCATTGTCTCTCTGCACACTCACAGGACTTTACACACTCATGCACACTGACACTCTAAAACACAAATGACATGCACAAACATTTATACTGACTCTACACACACGCACGCACACACACATACAATCTTAATTTACGCTGCTGCTACTCTGTTTATCATACATCCTCATGCTTAGTCACCTTACCCCTATACATATCTACCTCTCAGTGGCGGTTGGTGCCGTTTAAGATGAGGGAAGAGGATTCTTTTATTTTTATGAGCATGGCCTTATTTCTATTACAGCATATTGGATGACTGTCATTCATATTCCATTCACCCAGCTCAATGTAATATATATAGGGTTAGGCTACTACATGATACTCTAATTTTCCCTGTATCCATCACAAGGTTGCTACAACCTAGCCTACAAATGAAAGTTTACAACATAGGTATACAGGTTGAGAGACTTTTGAGTAATGAAGGTGACAGACAGTTACACATTCAATACCGCCTTGCACTTACTTGCCTGCATCTAACTGATCTAGGGTGTAATCATTAGTCCAACATTTGCAAATTATAGTTTCTATTGGGCAAATTCAGGTATGTTTATGCCCATTTCGTTCCGTTTAAGAAACATTTTTCAACCAAATTGGTGGAAGGAATCCACCCATATCACACGCAAACACAGTTCACTTTCATAGCAGCCACATAAACAGCATGATCACTTTGCTCGTTGTATATGTAATTACTTCTCACAAATATTCTCCTCCTCTCACCTTTTCCCTTTGCTTGTGGACATGAGTGAAAAAGGCGAAAAAAATCTTTCCAAGCCAAACCTTCATATCATGACCGCTAACTACTACACACAGCCTACATCGTTGTCAAGTCATAGTTAACGAGAACTACAGTACTAGAACTAAAGTGTTAGTAAATCCGCTACAATTATGCAGTACAGTGTACAGACAGAATGTAGTTTAGCAGTTACACCGGTGGGCCTCGGTGGCAATAAATTAATAAAACCAAAAGCTTACCTTGATTTGGAAGAGTTCCAGTGTTGGATAGCAATAGCCAGCTAGCTAACATAGCATCCATCTCTGTTTGAGCCAGGTGTTTGAGTAGGTTAAACTAGCTAGCTGAATTTTCTTGCTAAGCGAAAGTGAAAGTTTAAAAAAATACAACCAAATATGGCTATCTTTCGCTCTCTCTCTCTTGCTTCGCCTTCATTTTAGAAGAAATGAATTTGTTCAAAACCGTTCAACTATTGTCTTTCTCTCTGTTTGAGTCAACTACTCAACACATTTTATGCACTACAGTACTAGCTAGCTCTACTATAGCTTATGCTAGATTCATTCTCCGATTCTTCGATTGGGTGAACAATATGTCAGTTCATGCTGCAAGAGCTCTGATAGGTTGGAGGATGTCCTCCTGAAGTTGTCATAATTACTGTGTAAGTCTATGGAAGGGGGTGAGAACCATAAGCCTGCTAGGTTTTGTATTGAAGTCCATGTACCCAGAAGAGGACACAAGCTAGCTCTCCTCCGGCTACACCATGGTGCTACCCTACAGAGTGCTTCCAGCTAGCATAGTGGATCTGGGCCGATTCCAGCTGAGAATCGGGGCACTCGGCTGAGAGTCAGACTCGGCCGACGTCATGTGGCCCGAGTCTGGGCCGCCTTCGGTAGTATTACTTATGGCTACGATGCGGGGATTGAGCTCGGGCCGATTCCGGTGTGAGTTATCTGGCCCAAATGTATATATTACTTGGGGCTCGGGCCGATTCCGGTGAGAGTTATGTGGCCCAAATGTATTACTTGGGGCTCGGGCCGATTGGGGCAACTCTCTGGCAGATGATAACACGGGCTTGCTTTATAAAATTAACATTTCATTATTTATTTATTTTTCCATATTTTCCTCATTGTTTCTGTGATCAAAAAATACAATTAACATTTAAATGAAATTCTTTAAGAGTCCTGTGTAGTATTTTAGTATTTTGCTACTTTGTGCAAGGCGATTGATAAGCATTAAAAACATTGTGGCTGGAACTTCCCGAGTGGTGCAGAGGTCTAAGACACTGCATCGCAGTGCAAACTGCGTTTCTACAGATGCTGGTTAGAGACCCGTTCCGACCGCAACCGGGAGACCAATGACGCGACACCCAGCGTCGTCCGAGTTAGGGGAGGGTTTGGCTGGCCGGGATGACCTTGTCCCATTGCGCTGTAGCGACTCCTGTGGTGGGCTAGGTGCATACACGCTGACACGGTCACCAGGTGTATGGCGTTTCCTCCGGGACAAAATGTTTTTTTGTCACGTCCTGGCCAGTATAAGGGTTAATTGTTATTGTAGTTTGGTCAGGACGTGGCAGAGGGTATTTGTTTTATGTGGTTTGGGGTGGAGTGTTTGTTGAAGGGCGTTTGATTTATTATTTCCGGGTTTTGGTTTATGTTCTATGTTTAGGTATTTCTATGTTTAGTCGAGTGAGTGTATTTCTATGTTAGGTTAATGGGGGGGTTGGGACTCTCAATTGGAGGCAGGTGCTTCCTCGTTGCCTCTGATTGAGAGTCCTATATATGGTTAATTGTTTGGTGTAGGTTTTGTGGGAGATTGTTTCTTGTCTAGCGTGTGTGAGCCTGAGAAGACGGTTTCGTTGATCGTGAGTTCGTTTTGTTATTTTGGTGTTCATTTTGAGTTAATAAAAGTTCAAGATGAGCAACCACATACCTGCTGCATTTTGGTCCTCCTTTCCCAACGACAACCATGACATTTTTTGTGGATGGGTATAATTTGTATGTGTAATAGTATTATTTAAAAGTACTAAATCGGGAAATTTTGTATGCATTCATTTAAATTTGCATCGGGCCGCTTCTGGGGTGATTCTGGTAAGATGCCGACAAAGTCGGCTGAATTCTGGTAGACGGAAACGGCCCGATGTACTTGGGCCGATTCTGGGCAGTCATTCATTTTGATTCCGGGCCGAGTCCGAAACCCGATTCCGGGCCGATTCAATCAGTTCCGGCCCCCCGGAAGAGGGCTGCTTCTGGGCCGATTCCTCATTGCTAGCTGGGCTGTTGAGGCTACTGGAGACCTTCATTGCAAACAGTGTGTTTTAATCAATTATTTGGTGACGTGAAAATATTTAGTATTGTTGTATCTAAAAAGGATAACTTTTTAAATGTTTCACTATTTACATTTTTGGGAAATTCACTGAGGAGGATGGTCCTCCCCTTCCTACTCTGAGGAGCATCCACTTCTGCCTCTATCACTCCAGTATCCCTGCACATTGTAAATTTGGTATTGGAACTGACCCTGTATATTCTTACTTTCTCGTTTTCTTATTTTTATTTATTGTGTTTTTGTTCTACCTTATGCTAGTTTTTGTACTACATTGATATTGATCACTGCATTGTTGGGTTTAGAGCTTGTAAGAAAGGCATTTCACTGTACTTGTGCATGTGACATTAAAACTTGATTCCCTCCATGAGGCAAAATGCTGCATACCGTGGTTTCACCTTCAACTACTGTTCACCTCTCTCATTTATCTTTTTCCCAGAATCCCAGTAGCCCAGTCTCACCAGCTGGTGTCCTCTGTGCTTAATCATTTCATCTGCAGCATGATTGTAAAGGGAGCCTTTAAAGGAAGCACATAGTCCATTAAACAGTGGTTAACTAATTATTTTGCTCTCTTAGGCTGTGTCCTTACACAGTTATACAGCAAGTAACAGCATGCTTTTCATGATCACTAAACATCAAGTGATCATGCATTTTCAGACACATGAGGGTAGCCTTTTCATTTGGCAAATAGCTAGCTAGCTAAGCAAACAACATGTGTCATTTAGCTTGCTCCATCAGAGATTAGGCTTTTGGAAAGAGCTTAACAATGGCAAGTCCTCATCCTGGTAAAGTTGTCAGTCAGACTACTGTCATCGCCACTATAGATGGCAAGCAAATCAAACAATATTTGGATATAGCCATGTAGTTTATCCCCTGAAAGTTAGCTAGTTAACTAGCCATATTGACGTAATCTGTTATTAGCTAGCCCAAAGGCTGGCAGATGGCGATATTGAGTCGTTTCCATCTTACCGTCCAAACGCATTATAAGCCACTAGCATGGTGGTGAAAAATGTTTTTTCATAAAGAAACTACATTTATCTTCCCATTTTTTTTCAGACTTCTCGCCATTAAATCTAGTTAAGGAGGAAATTGATGCCTTTGCAGCCTGAATGGAGAATGTTTTGGGTACGAACGGTTCCACGAGGGATACGAATGCATTGCCGGCTACATACAATGTGTTTGGACGGTAAGATGAAACCATCAATACCATATCAATATCAACATCTGCTGGCCTTTGGGCTAGTTATTAGTTAGCTAGCCAATTGACGGGGTCAACCAATCAATGTAGCCCATCATGCCAGTCAGCAGCAATCGTTATTAAACACTCCAAAAACAATGTTGAAAAGGTGATCATGTTAGCTAACTTCGCTAGGTAGGCCTATGATGGTTGAAGAAAAGAAGGGACTCCTTGTCCCTCAGTAGACAAAAAACGCTCTGCAGCTTATTGTGATACTGATAACAACCTATTGTTCAGTTTGGAATCCTCTTTAAGAAACGGTATCCACAAAGCGTCCATATAATCTTATTCATTATGATCTAAAAGGCTAAACTGATCTTAGATCAGCACTCCTACTTTGAGATGCTTTGTGGATACGGGCCCATATAAGACTTTCTAGAATACAGTTAGGATACAGTGCCTTTACTTGCACATTGCATTGTGCTGTCTCTAGCCTTCCTGTCGTTGGTGTGATGTGATTTCAGTGTGTGTTTGTACGATGTGTTTGATCCACACATATGGAGATTTCAGAAAACATGTGCCAGAGAGCAACACTCAGAAAAATCACTTCAGGGTGTCTGGTGGATTTAAATCAACTTTGCCCACTGGCTGCTTGGTTCCCTGACGCATTGTAATAGCACAGTCTTTGTATAATCTGCTTTATGCTCCATTGAGCATTCTTTGTTAAGTGGAAGACTTCAGAGAAAATATGTTTTTCATTGACTCTCCTTATTAGTCCTAAACAAGCTCATTTCTTATTTACAAGGAGAGCAGGATACCAAAAAAACGATTTGTTAGGTTAGAATTATGTTAGGGAAGAGTGCTGGAGTTGTGTGCTGTTTTAGTGGAACAACTGGTCTAGTACCCATTACAAAGATGCATGTACAAATTAAACATTGATATTCTGTTCATGTGTTTTCCTCTACTTACTTAACCCAGTTAGCAAGCTAGTTGATTGTGATCGTTGTGCTTTCTGACATCTGTGCGCTATAGAGGCCATTATTATCCAGATTTCATCACTTAGTAGGATAGGCTGATTCGTTGATACTTCAATTTAGAGGTAAATGGCACTGTGCAGCCAGTACAAAAGATATATTTAATTACATAACACAACATACTTTAATTCAATATTTACGCACAGAGCAATGGTAGACTTTTAATATGTTGAAGACACACATAAGGCATCTAAAGGAGTAAAAAACAAACAAGCGTACTGTATTTTTGGTGAGCAATCAACCTTTTGAAGGATAACTGAACTATAAGTGTTGTTATTTCTAAGAGGGATGATGAAGCAACTGAGATGACTGAATGCATTCAAATACAAAAACGGTTTTGATAACAAAAATATGTGTTGTTATATTGGTCAAATTATTCCTTTTAACAGCCAATGTACAGTTGCATCCTCACATGATGTAAACCTATAGGTTATTGAATGTCTGAGAAATATTAGACTTTTGGCTGTGGTCTGAAATCTAGAACACATGGACAAGAACAGAACAGATCAGGGTTTGGAATCATTTACATCTCACCACCATCATACTGTAGACAATGTTCTTGTTAACATGAAGACACTGAAACATGGTATATACAGAATCCTGACTCCCCACTGCAAGTACTTGCTAAAGGTAACCCAGAAATGTCTGCCCATCTCGCAGAGTCTGTCTGAGTTTTCTGACAACAGATGTGCTGTACATCCAAAAGCAGTGTTTCCTCAAAGAACAAAATTCAGAATTCAATAAGGTCCCCCATTGGTATCCTTGAACTGCATCATTCCCAGTACACTTGAGCAGCAGTTTCTTTGAGAATTCACACATTTCAATCCAGGAAAGTAAACTGAATGTCTTTGTTGGGTCCTTGGATTGATCTGAAACAAACAAAAGGGAGAGCACTAAGATATTGTGATATATTGCAGTGCAGCTATAATGTTAATCTTGTTTATTAGAGGGTTTATGATAAGATGGTATGCAGTAACAGCTCCATGGAACATGCAAAGCTGACCTCTGCAGTTGGTCCGTCTAAAGTTAGAGGTATTCTTCGCTTGCAGGTTGTTGGGTGTTCTAAAAAAGAAAGGAGACGTAAGTAAATCAAATCAAAGTGTATTTGTCACGTGCGCCGAATACAACAGGTGTAGACCTTACAGTGAAATGCTTACTTGCAAGCCCTAACCAGTAAAAAATAGGTATTAGGTAGTATAGCCCATATTGTTGAGTCAATACCTTGTGCCTTTTTCTTTAAATTTAAAGTCTGTATTGTTCTATTGGTGCAAATTCCTCATGACTGCAACTCTCCCTCCTCCAATATGTCTCTGTTTCAAATGGTAATGTGAGGCTATCTTACCCGGGTGGTTTTGATCTTGTTCCCAGCGTAACACATCCAGCCTGAGTTGTCAGGCAGCGTCTTGCACTCCTCTCCCTCCAGACAAGGCTCCATCTCACACCACCACTTCCCAATCACTATGGATGCTGCAGGCAACAAATGGATAATGTGACCTGAGTATGTCTTACCCAGTGGAACGGCTATATGTAATAGCAGTGTATGACTTGGAGATGGATTGGTGACTAGAGGGTCTGTTGCTTTGTTCATCACATGACAGACACACACATCTAAATTGTGGGAATCTGTCTGACAAATATCAAAGTAACGTCCCTAGCTGAGTATGGTGTAATAATCGATCAAAATCAATATCTGAATCCTTGTACCAGTACTTACAAAACAAAATATGCACTGAAACAACCCTATGTGAATTATTGAAAGAATTTTATATCATTGCATTTCTTACATGATTTTTAAATCAACGAGAAAGACAGACGTCTAGACATGTAGGAGGAGGCATAGCTGTGACTCTAATGCAGGCCATATTCTTGCTCTGGGAAAAGAAAATTGCCTTAAATACAGGTTAAATGTCCAGCACATCTCAGATGTTTGACAGAGGAAAATACCCTGTCAGTCCTGACAGACAGAAGAGACCTCAGATTCCCTCACTCTGTCTACTCTGCTCAGTAATTATGGCAACATCATCTAATGGTTAGAATCGAAAGAAGCATACAGGCAGGTGAGGAGTAATGCTCGCTGTACAGCACAGGAAGAATATATAGGGAGGGATATAGGCTACTATTGGCTTCTATTGGCTTCTTTACTAGAGATGGTAAAATTGTGCCTCATCAGTCAAAACCCAATACATACAATTCATAAAGCATCACTGCAATTCCGCAGTACAAAATGAGGTAGTTGTGTTGTGTGTGGCCAGTAAATTCAGTAAATATTTTGTTTGAGTGTTTCAAATCAAATATTATGGACTGTATAACACTGTATTTACAAATATAGAGTGGGTAGTGAATTGGTCACACAGTGGAATCAATAGTATATAATTGAACAACAGCGTTGTGTGTGTGTGTGTGTGTGTGTGTGTGTGTGTGTGTGTGTGTGTGTGTGTGTGTGTGTGTGTGTGTGTGTTCTAAATGTGTGCGGGTAATTGTGTGTGTGTGTGTTTTATGGGTGTTTGTGTGTGTGTAAGTTTGTGTGTGAGAGTTGGATGTTTGAGTAGTCAGTGCAAATAACCTCTAAGGTGTATATAGTCTCTAAGGTCCAGGTCTGTGCAGGGAGACAGCTAGAGTTAGCTGTTCAACAGTCTGATGGCCTGGTGGTACTAGCTGTCTCGGAGCCTGTAGGTCCAAGACCTCATGCTCTGATACAGCTTGCCAGATGGTAACTGAGGGAACAGTCCGTGGCTTGGGTGACTGGAGTCCTTGACGATCTTTTGGACCTTCCTCAGACACCTCCTGGTGTAAATGTTCTGCCCCCAGTGATGTATTGGGCTGTCAGCAGCACCCTCTGTAGAGCCTTCCGGTTGAGGGCGGTGCAGTTGCCGTACCAGGCGGTGACGCAGCCGGTCAGGATGCTCTCGATTGTGCAGCTGTTTTTGCCTACCCTCACCACCTGGGGTCTGCCTGTCAGGAAGTCTTGGATCCAGTTCCAGAGGGAGGTGTTCATACCCAGGGTCCTGAGCTTAGTGTCAAGATTGGAGGGGACTATGGTGTTGAACGCTGAGCTGTAGTCGAGGAACAGTATTCTCACATAGGTGTTCCTCTTGTCCATGTGGGACAGGGCAGTGTGTAGAGCAATGGTGATTGCGTCATCCTTGGATCTGTTGGGGAAGTATGCTAATTGGAGTGGGTCGAGGGTGTCAGGTAAGGTGGAGCTGGTGTGGTCCTTGATCAGCCTCTCGAAGCATTTCATGATGACAGAAGTGAGCGCTACAGGCCAATAGTCATTAAGGCAGGTTACTTTAGTTTGCTTTGGTACAGAGACAATGATGGACATCTTAAAGCATGTGGGGATCACAGACTGGGACAGGGAGAGGTTGAATATGTCCATGAACACTGCAGCCAGCTGGTCTAACAGTGTTATTTTCTGTCCTAGTCTAAGTGGTTTTCCAGTCATACATATTCATCACCCATGAGGACCTCACTTGGACCTGTTCCTTATGGTAAACAGGGTTACCAAGGTTTGTTGCCAGGAGGCTGGTCGAACCAAGGTTATAGTGCATCTATTAATCAATAACAACAACTCCTTGGGCATCCTGTCTTAGACTTGACACTATTTAAAACAAAATGCATAATAAATAAAGAACCATCGCAGCTTCTTTAGTTCTAAGAAATGTATGCCATTAATGAATTGTATCTGTTCTTCGATACGTTCTCTCAGGTTTATACTTCTACAGTCATTTAATCAGAGGAAAGGGATAGGGCATGGGGCTCTCTATTTCTACTGGCCACCTGCTGTGATATTTGCTATTCCAGATCTATTGAGAAAGGCTGAAGCATCATACACACTCCAAATGATATATTGTACTTTTACGCAACCCTGGAGAAAAATATTTTAAAGAACTGTTGAATATGGGTTCTATTAGCAGCACCCGTGTGAGTCCAATCAGTGACAGTGCCAACACTTCTCTGCGCCTGCAATACCAATGGGGATTGTGATGGTAGTGGTGGTACTTACCGTCAACACAGGAGGGTCTGTTCCTGGTGGTCCCTGCCACCTTCCCTGGTAGACAGGAACACTTGACTGTCTGGGACCGCTCTTCAATCTTGTTCTTATTACAGCATCTGTGAGCAGCAATCACCTCACATGTTCCTCCCTCTAAGAAAAAAGAACAACAAACAAGCAAAAATAATTCAGAATAACTCCTGAGCTTAGTCCAGGGTTTCTTAAACTATCCCTGTATCCCAAAGTGGGCCCTGGGCATGTGAGAGGTAGGTCGTGAGTTAGGAGGATACATCTATAATCACATACTATTTCTTTTCAATTGGGGTCATTGTAGGAGGATTTGGGTCACGGAAGAGCGGTCAATTTCTCATTTGGGTCTGAAGCTGAAAGATCCCCTGGCTTACTTGATAGCGAAGTCAGCACAATTAACAATGATTTATGTAGCTGTATTTGTAGGATTGTTGGTGGTCTGTTAAATATCTTTACTACCTGTGTATGTTTTAGGTTTTATCACAATATCAACATACAGTAGATGGAATATCTTTATGCAAGATATTACAAGTTTATTACATGTGACAACTATTAATATGTCAAGCAGATTTATCATAAACAAGAGTGATGGCTGTTGTGCTTTGACTGAGTGAGGCCCCTGGTGTGTGTGTGACGGAATGATGATGATAATGGAGAGCCAGTAGATAAAGACATATCTATAAGCAGGATGAGAATGTCTGCAGGGGCCATCCCTCCCCCTCAGTCTGAATAATGGCCCTTCATGTAATTATCAGGAGGTTGGTTATCTTTGCCTACAGGACACCTGCCCACCGTCCCTCTTTATCAGCCTGGCTGGCTTACTCTGCCTACAGGACAGACATCTCCCTATCAGGATGCCCCACTTGCTGTCCTCAGTGTTCTACCCCTACACCTAACACTGTCAACACAACAAGTAGGACCCATCCAACAATTAGGCCTGTCTGTTGACCAGAAACAAGGAAGGTTTATTGTGAATCAGGTGGGAGAAATGTAAAGTTTCCCATTTGGAGGAGTTTGTAGAGAGAAAGTATATTCCTTTGTGTTTTCAAAATGAGACAAGTATGAACATATTCCTACTTGGAGAAGTTTGTTGAGAAATGTATATGTCATTATGTTTAAAAAATGTTTTATGACTAGAGAATGTAATTGCAGAGCAGCAGTGGATATCACCTGCTGATGAAAGTAATACAATGGAACATTATAGCCCATGAGACTGGGTTGAATAACACTCGTGCTATAATCTTACCTTGTGCAATACCCAAAGATTAGTCAAATATAGCCAACGGACTTTTCACCAACTAGATAGAAATTTTGATTTGTCTTCAAAGATATGAGATTTCAAGTAAAACCCATATTCAGAGTCAAAACCCAGATTAACATTTAAAAGAGCTTAAATTCAGGTTGGAGATGAGTCGGTGTCAGTTTCATGCTATAATTCAGACATCATGGTAAAGCCTGATAAGATTATCTAACACCACCTCTCCTGACCCCTGGATGAAAGGAGACCACACACTACTCTCCTACCGACTCACTTGCTCAGTCATTCCACCACCTTATCTCATTAGCAAAATAATTCAGTTCACATTTTCAATAAGACATGCAAAGAATGTTTAAGAAGCTTCCAAATGTTACCATTATAAGTAAGGGTATTAGGATTTGTGATATTCTTCACCCACCCACTGTCTTTATGCATCATAGCGTTGTGTTTTTCAGAGTGTGCATTGTACATACAGTGGGGAAAAAAGTATTTGATCCCCTACTGATTTTGTAAGTTTGCCCACTGACAAAGAAATGATCTGTCTATAATTTTAATGGTAGGTTTATTTGAACAGTGAGAGACAGAATAACAACAAAGAAATCCAGAAAACGCATGTCAAAAATATTATAAATTGATTTGCATTTTAATGAGGGAAATAAGTATTTGACCCCCTCTCAATCAGAAAATTTCTGGCTCCCAGGTGTCTTTTATACAGGTAACGATCTGAGATTAGGAGCACACTCTTAAAGGGAGTGCTCCTAATCTCAGCTTGTTACCTGTATAAAAGACACCTGTCCACAGAAGCAATCAATCAATCAGATTCCAAATTCTCCACTATGGCCAAGACCAAAGAGCTCTCCAAGGATGTCAAGGACAAGATTGTAGACCTACACAAGGCTGGAATGGGCTACAAGACCATTGCCAAGCAGCTTGGTGAGAAGGTGACAACAGTTGGTGCGATTATTCGCAAATGGAAGAACTGTCAATCTCCCTCGGCCTGGGGCTCCATGCAAGATCTCACCTCGTGGAGTTGCAATGATCATGAGAACGGTGAGGAATCAGCCCAGAACTACACGGGAGGATCTTGTCAATGATCTCAAGGCAGCTGGGACCATAGTCACCAAGAAAACATTGGTAACACACTACGCTGTGAAGGACTGAAATCCTGCAGCGCCCACAATGTCCCCCTGCTCAAGAAAGCACATATACATACCCGTCTGAAGTTTGCCAATGAACATCTGAATGATTCAGAGGACAACTGGGTGAAAGTGTTGTGGTCAGATGAGACCAAAATGGAGCTCTTTGGCATCAACTCAACTCGCCGTGTTTGGAGGAGGAGGAATGCTGCCTATGACCCCAAGAACACCATCCCCACCGTCAAACATGGAGGTGGAAACATTATGCTTTGGGGGTGTTTTTCCGCTAAGGGGACAGGACAACTTCACCGCATCAAAGGGACGATGGACGGGGCCATGTACGTCAAATCTTGGGTGAGAACCTCCTTCCCTCAGCCAGGGCATTGAAAATGGGTCGTGGATGGGTATTCCAGCATGACAATGACCCAAAACACACGGCCAAGGCAACAAAGGAGTGGCTCAAGAAGAAACACAGTAAGGTTCTGGAGTGGCCTAGCCAGTCTCCAGACCATAATCCCATAGAAAATCTGTGGAGGGAGCTGAAGGTTCGAGTTGCCAAACGTCAGCCTCGAAACCTTAATGACTTGGAGAAGATCTGCAAAGAGGAGTGGGACAAAATCCCTCCTGAGATGTGTGCAAACCTGGTGGCCAACTACAAGAAACGTCTGACCTCTGTGATTGCCAACAAGGGTTTTGCCACCAAGTACTAAGTCAAATTCTTATTTCCCTCATTAAAATGCAAATCAATTTATAACATTTTTGACATGCATTTTTCTGGATTTTTTTGTTGTTATTCTGTCTATCACTGTTCAAATAAACCTACCATTAAAATTATAGACTGATCATTTCTTTGTCAGTGGGCAAACGTACAAAATCAGCAGGGGATCAAATACTTTTTTCCCTCACTGTAACGTCTATCAGATATCTGAAATGTACAGATTGACTGAGAAGTGACTTCAAATAATAGCAGCAAAGCCGACAAGTGAAGTTAGAGACAGCCTAGAGGCTTAATTGGTGGAAATAATTGTAATACAGTAATTAAACAATGGTAATTGAAGTTTAATTGAGGGGTAGGAAAGAAATGACAAACTTTGGCTTCCCAATTCTCAGAGGGGTTTTTGTGACTCAAGGTTAGTGGTGGAGAAAAAGTCAACAACCTTTGGTAGAAGTTGAGGAGAGACATAAAGTGTAGCTCTGAGCCTGGTCGGTGTACTGTATAACAACAGGGCCTATTTGCACAATGTTAATCCTGATATAGCAGTGGAAGCAATAGGGCATCAGTTAAAACAACAACAGCCCACAGGGGTTTGTTCTCTTTAATGCATCTTCTTAATTGCATAAGACAAGACCCAGATTCATCCTTTGATCTATTTAAAACCACACTACTCAACAGAATCCACTTTGTTCATTGCTTGTTGAGAGCAGCAGCAGAGAGAACACACGTTTGAGTCTGGATATACTCTATAATTGGAAATCATTACCGCTGAAGAATATATTAAAATCAAATAAAAATGCAAATAGACTTGGTTATTTCCAGCTGGGCAGGTGTATTCGGTGGCTTCAAACAAAAGCAATGTAAAACTGATGAGCGTTCTTTAAGCTCAGTCGGCGTGGAGTCAGTTTGTGACTGCCACACACTGCATGCCCCAAGACCACATCTCTGCATCATGAATATATCATGGGAGATGGAGAAAAGCTGCCTATGGATAATAATAATGGCTGGAGATGAATACTGCCTCATCAGGTGACGGCTGCTGGAGCCATGCCAGGATATAATCGTTTTCTGTATTTCCATTCCTCTCTTCCGTTATCAATGACTGAGAACGAAGTCAACATGACAAATGGTGTCAGAACTAGTGTGTGCATGCATGTGTTTATGTAGCTATAGGTCTAATAGAAGCTGTGATATTCTATGGAAGGTTGAGTTTGTGTGTTTTCCGAAAAGCAGAAAAATATCAGTTTAATATCTCCCATCTCTCCCTGAGAAGCACATTATGTGAAGCATGTCACGAGCCAGTTCCTGATCTCTTAGCTTATTGATTCTACTGCTGTTGTGTTGACTGACAGTCGTTCCAGGGGGTTGGTGGTAAAGGCAGGCAGGAACAGGAGGAGCTTTTCTAGTATGGCACTGTTTTAGTTGCCATGCCATGTTTCTGCTAGTGCCCTCCTCCTGGCTGCAGGACTTTGAACATTGGATTTGTCAGCAACACAGGTGCCAACACACAACCTGCCACCCAATAGATCTGGGCCGCTTTTTTATTTTCTTTAGAGGCATTGACCCTTTTCACTGCATTTCGAGGAAAGATAAGGTACAGTCCTGACATTTGACAATGTACTTTCTGTGGCACTCAGGGGAGATGGTTGTAACATTTCAAACCAGTGTAAAAGGGGTTTGGGAGCCCCGATTCATGGGGGCTGCAGAGACAAACCTTTGTGTGAACACTAAATAATTTAAGAACCCATGATTTGGACAGGTCACACAACACCTGGTGTCTATGGTAAATCACTTTCTGAGGACTAACAGAGGAGTACATCAGTTTCTGGGGAGTCCACAAAACAATCAAACGCATGCTGAAACCCAGTGAAACCCAGCGGAAATGAAGAATGATGATTTATTACTCCTAATATAGAGGTTCATACTGTAGTGCCAACGCATGCATGACAATGACTCACAACATTGAGATTCCACAATTGCGTGGCTCTGAGATTCTCTGTGTCTAATGGAGGTGAACAGGGGCAATATGGGACCAATAATTGACTATTCACCAGTAATGAAGCTGCTATTTCTCAAAGGCAAATGGTCGCTACATCTCACTAGAAATGTCACTAATACTATATGCCATAAGCATGCCATGACTTGCTGTCTACTATAATTAACACAGAGAGTGTGTGTGTGTGTCACTGGCGTAATGCAGTTTCTCTGGACCCCTACAAGGTCGGAGTTGCAGCCCCCTCCCTAAAAAATGAATAACCTAATGTGTCAGCCAGACAGCCACTCACAAAGTATAGAATACCGATAGCTGTCCATGGTGCTGAAATTGCGATATGTTTATGTGGCTGATTTCTTATCGAATCAATGATAGGATTTCTGTGGTGCTAGGGCATATCCAGCTTTGCTTTAACTAAGGGGCTACTGAGTGGCACAGCGGTCTAAGGCACTGCATCTCAATGGTTCAAATCCAGGCTGTGTCAAATCCGGCCGTGATTGGGAATCCCATAGGGCGGCGCACAATTGGGCCAGCGTCATCCAGGATTGTCCGGGGTAGGCTGTCATCATTTGTTCTTAACTGACTTGCCTAGTTAAATAAATCAAAAATATTTTTTAATAAATGTTTATTGTTAGGCCTATTTGGTCATCATTTTGTCATGTTAAGCCTAACATTTCACAAAGCTATACAAGGTGATGCAATGCTGTCATTTTTAGATTGCTGGCTGGTGGCAATAATGTAATTACTTGTTCAGTAATTAAAGTTGGAAATTAAAACATTGCAGATAGTAAAATACATTTTTGATGCAACAGCATACTAATGAGTTACCAATAGATTTTTTTGAATATACAACTGTCCTATATAGGCTACCTGAACCTGCATGACATGAGCTCTCCTCACTCTCTCTCCCAGCTTGGATAGAAAGTTGTTGTGCATAAAACCAGTCTATTAATTCCAAATAACACAGTATGTCCACCCTCAAAACACTAGCTTACTAGGGATTGTTTCATTATGCATTGTAGTATCTGCTATCTACAGTGCTTTCAGAAAGTATTCATACCCCTTGACTTATCCCACATTTTGTTGTGTTACAGCCTGAATTCAAAATTGATTAAATAGTTTTTAGAAATTAAGTACAGAATTATCTCATTTACACAAGTATACACATCCCTGAGTCGATACGTTGAAGAAGCACCTTTGGCATCAATTACAGCTGTGGGTCTTTCTCTGTAAGTCTCCAAAAGCTTTCCACACCAGGATTGTGCAACATTTGCCCATTATTATTTTCATAATTCTTCAAGCTCTGTCAAATTGGTTGTTGATCATTGCTAGACAAACATTTTCAGGTTTTCCCATAGATTTTCAAGCCTATTTAAGTCAAACTAACACGTCCACTCATGAACATTCACTGTCTTCTTGGTAAGCAACTCCAGTGTATATTTGGCCTTTTAGGTTATTGTCCTGCTGAAAGGTGAATTCATCTCCCAGTGTCTGGTGGAATGCAGACTGAACCAAGTTTTCCTCAAACATTTTGCCAGTGCTTTGCTCCATTTCTTTTTTTCCCTGAAAAACTCCACAGTCCTTAATGATTACAAGCATACCCATAACATGATGCAGCCACCACTATGCTTGAAAGTATATAATGTGTTGTATTTGCCACAAACATAACACTTTGTATTCAGGACAAAAAGTGAATTACTTTGCCACATTCTGTGCAGTATTACTTTAGTGTCTTGCAAACAGGATGCATGTTTTGGAATATTTTATTCAGAACAGGCTTCCTTCTTTTCTCTCTGTCAATTAGGTTAGTATTGTGGAGTAACTACAATGTTGTTGATCCAGCTTCAGTTTTCTCCTATCACAGCCATTAAACTCTGTAACTGTTTTAAAGTCACCATTGGCCTCGTGGGTGAAATCCCTGAGCGGTTTGCTTCCTCTTCGGCAACTTAGTTTGGAAGGATGCCTGTATCTTTGTAGTGACTGGGTGTATTGATACACCATCCAAAGTGTAATTAATAACTTCAGTCACTTTTTTTACCCATCTACCAATAGATGCCCTTCTTTGCCAAGCATTGGAAAACCTCCCTAGTCTTAGTGGTTGAATCTGGGTTTGAAATTCACTGCTCAACTGAGGGACCTTACAGATAATTGTATGTGTATAGTACAGAGATGAGGCATTCAAAAATCATGTTAAACACTTTTATTTGCATACACTATGTATTTGCAGAGTGAGCCCATGCAACTTATGTGACTTGTAAAGAAAATATTTACTTCCGAACTTATTTAGGCTTGTCATAACAAATGGGTTGAAAACTTATTGACTCAAGACATTTCAGCTTACATTTTTTTATTAATTTGTAAAATAAAAATAAAACTTAATTCCTCTTTAACATTATGAGTTATTGTGTGTAGGCCAGTGACACAAAAAATCTCTATTTAATCCTTTTTAAATTCAGGCTGTAACACAACACAGTGTGGAAAAAGTCGAGGCGTGGGAATACTGTCACGCCCTGGCCATAGAGAGGGTTTTTGTTCTCTATTTTGGTTAGGCCAGGGTGTGACTAGGGTGGGCATTCTATGTGCCCTTTTCTATGTTTTGTGTATTACTTTGTTTTGGCCGGGTATGGTTTTCAATCAGGGACAGCTGTCTATTGTTGTCTCTGATTGGGAACCATACTTAGGTAGCCTTTTCCCACAGGGTTTTTGTGGGTAGTTAATTTCTGTGTAGTGTTTTGCACCTTACGGAACTGTTTCGGTTCTTCTCTTTGTTATTTTTGTTTAGTGTTCAGTTTATTAAATAAAGCATGAACACTTACCACGCTGCGTTTTGGTCCGATGATTCCTCCTCTTCAGACGACGAAGACTGTTACAAATACTTTCTGAAGAAACTTATTTATCTGCTATTTATAAACTTTTTAAAATGAAAAGTACACATCAAATACATGTTGGCTTGAGGATAAATTCAGCAACTATTTATTGTTGAACTCAGCGGGTTTAGTCAGGCTAATGGCCTACACAAATGGGCTGCAATATTCAAGGTAAATTAAATTAAATCAAATTAAATCCAACTTGAGGGACTCCCCAAGGCTTCTGAAGTCCTTTGTGTTTTTTTTATCATGGCATGTGGGTCCAGGTTGCTCGCCCGACTGTTTTCTATACTGAGTATTGCCAACACAGACAGTCTTTCCTGAGACATTGTGCATTGTGTCCATTGCACTGCACACAATTTAAACTTAGTCTTGAATGATGAATGCCAAGATATACCAGAGACAAGGGACTGCTTATATTGCAACCACACAACTCAAATGCCGGTTCACCAGCAAACAGCATTTTTTGTTCAAACCCTCAAGAACTGTTGTCCGCTAAAGATGATCATCTGTTTGCATCTGGAAATTTATTGGCTGTCCAGTATCCAGACGACCTGTCCCCAGAGCTTCCTATACAGTTCATCTCTTTCCGTATTAAACGCGTTGAGGCCGACAACTAAGGAGAATGAGAGGCTGAATTAAAGATGTTGTAGAACTGCTGTATTTGAAGCACCACTCCCTACTGCCCAGTTTCCCTGATGTTGCTATGGCAATCAAGCTGTTTTTACCATCACTGTAACTGTAGTTTCTACCGAAATGTTGTTCTCTAAACTAAAACTCCTAAAGAACTACATAAAAGCAGTAGGCTCTCGGTCTGATATAAATTTTGAACACCTGAGTCATCTCCACTCATTGCACTGGCACCGTTGTAGTCTTGACAACGGCATTTGTTCCTCGATATCCCCTTATAATTTCAATCGGTTAAAAAAAAACACACATGCATGAGCATACACGCATGAGCATACACGCACCAACACACAGACGCATGCACACATGGACACACTCAGGTGACATGGCTCTCTCCCACGCTCTCACGCATCTACGCACACGCACACATTCAGGCATAGACACTAGTGTGTGATCTGCTAATCTATGACAACTCCTTCAGAACAATGCCATGTTTGGCTGCCTTCAGAGATGTTTCTAACAGTTACATAATGTAATTATTGCCTTTATTACATAATTTGAGGAGGAAATAAGAATTATTGGTATTGATGATGTTATAACAAAGGAAAGTAACTGCTCTCAGTAAATATTACACTTAAATTATAGCAAATATTACATTTGCAACCTAGGTCCCTCTTTTGTGTGCTCAAATGTTATACATATAACAACTAACTTAAATGAAACAGCAGGACAGATCTCCAAGAGTCCTGGCAAACCACAGCCCATGCTTGGAAGGAAGCAGCATGCCTGTCACCATTAAATAGAAGATTTGCTCAAGGTGACCCGTAATAGGCAGCTCTTATGGTTCATTCTCTGTAGAGGTCCATGCCAGCAGGCTACCACAGACCTGTTACTGAGGTAATGAGACAACCAGATTAGAGAATGTCAAATTAATGCAGATGGAAGACAGCGAGAGCCACAAAACACAAGCCTGCATGGTGTCAAATTTAAGGACTATGTTTCTCCCTCCAGTAAAGTCCCTGCAGTGCTGTTGTTATTCTGGTCTAAAATGCTTGGGGAAAACAGAGAAACATGGAGACAATATTGCATGATAAATTCTATGATAAATATGCCGCTCATGAGAAATTTGTTTCTGCAAAAAAAGAACAACGTAAGATAACATGATATGTTTGCCAATTATAACTTTGTCTTTTGAAATTCAATAGACCAAATGAAATCTAGATGAATCGTGTGAAAAAAAACCCTGAGTAACTGAATGTTATGAACAGCTCAATGTTAGATCAATGTTTCCTTAGAGCAAATAACATGGCTTTGAAAAGCACTGAGAGGTCCCAGTAAGTGCGTGTGCGTGCATGCATGCGTGCATACGCGTGTTTACCTACCCTCCCAGAGCAGAAAGAATGATCCTCCCCTCTCCCCCTCTGGATTGGATTTAGCAAAGTCCTTTTTCACAGCATGCACAATTTACACATGGCTGAAGAAAAATATAAATTGCTACTCTGAAAAAGTAGGGCCCATGACAAATATAAGCAAGGAAATGTATGAAATAAATGGCTGGCAGCACTGTCACTTTAACACAGCAGGGTGAAAGATATGTCCTATGCAACAGGCCACCTAGAATGGGCAATACTTTATTGAAATGCAAACGGAGAGGAGGGAGCTGCTGCTGCTGTTTTAAGATGCATGAAAACAGCATGGAAGAGAGGAACCAGAGAGTGAGGGACCAGAGAGAGAAAGGGAATGTTTTTTTTCTCCCATTTGCATCTGAGCCTCAAAGCCTGTCTCCACAGCTGTCATACAGGGAGGCAGAGGCTGTTGTAAAACTGGTATTGATCAAGGGTATGAAATCATATTCCCAGTCTTCCCTTATGTGAAAAACTGCCCATGGTGATTATGGTTTTGCTGTGGATATACTGTATATGAGTGCTGTCGGTCGTGACAACAAACTACAGTAGCAATCATTCAATGAAAGAAAAACATGCCACTTTAGACTTGCATTATCTGGTGAATGGTGACATTGGTAAAATAGGACAAGAAACATGGAACATGAGCCCCTAGTTTCCTTACTCCATTGTTAAATGTCAAAGCTTTGTCTGCCTGCCTATCTATCTGGCCCTAGCTCTCTCTGCCTGCTACGTTTCCAGGTATTTAATATCTATATATAGCCTTCCCTGATGACAGACTTTGAGTCCGCATGGAGAAAGAAAGAATGAAAAAAAGAAAGAATGAAAGTTAAGAAAGAAAGGAGGTAAGTGATTGGCGAGCGCTATTCAAAGAGTCTTCAGTGGACAGCTGCTTAGCTTGGATCTGTAGCGACGTCGTTTCCTCTTAGGGCTGGATGGACAGACACTGCGGTCTGGTGCTGGGTACTAATGTGTCTGACTCCCCTGCTACTGCACTCTGCTGCAACATGTGCTCTGTGTGATAATGCACTGTATAATAGAATGCTTAAATAACCTGTCATACAAGAAGACATGTACTCTCCTGGGTTGGGTAGTAATGATTACGTAAGTTTCGCAGGGTGACAGTGCTGGTAAAAGGAGTTGAAGGAAATGGTGAATGATTAATTCAATATGCTGGTGTTGTGCAGAGACGTCTTAGGTAACAAGCATTTTCAGTTATCTTAATCGTGCGTTAGGAATTAGGCTATGTGGGTGTTGGTGCCGTGTACATCCTGCTGTTTCATGTTTTATCTAACTTCTAGCCTACTCTCCAGTCCTGCTGCCACCAGTGGACTGTTTGGTTCATATTAATGAAGGGACAGTACACCAATCATAATTTCTATACAATGAAGTACCATTAGGTCTTTTCTTATCACACGTGTCCCAATGTGAGAGAATAGGATGCTGCTCCAATTGATGCTCTCTAGCCTAACTCCATCCCTCATCCTGTGATAGGGTTCCCGTTATTGCAACAGAGCAGTCATTTCTATCTATCCCCCCTCTACCTCGGCATCGGCATGCTTAACATCAGCTCTGAACCTGCTGTAATTGAATGGGTGGTTGAAATATGCAAAGTGATTTGTGGCACACCAAGGAGGTATAAGAAGCAGAAGAAGCTGAAATCTGCAATAGAGCCTGATACTCACAGTATTAATTACCTTCCTTATTTATCATACCAAGCCTCATCCTTGGACCTAATTAGGAATTCAAGATGCTATTTTTCTAGTTAATGAGGTTTAAGTCATGATAATGAATTGCATATCCCTGTTGAGCATTTGAAATAACTAAGAATGGAGGATAAAGACTCAGTCATGGATTATCCTGCAGATATACTGTAGGTGTACTGGACATAGAGTTTCCTTTATTGTCAAGGGTCAGAGTTGCACCAGAGTGTGGACATAATTAACCGTGTTGAGGTCATGAACCGGGATGTGAACATGATGAACCGGGGTGTGGACATGATGAACCGGGGTGTGGACATGATGAACCGGGGTGTTGACATGATGAACCGGGGTGTAGACATGATGAACCGGGGTATGGACATGATGAACCGGGTTGTGGACATGATGAACCGGGGTGTGGACATGATGAACCGGGGTGTTGACATGATGAACCGGGGTGTAGACATGATGAACCGGGGTGTGACATGATGAACCGGGGTGTGGACATGATGAACCGGGGTGTAGACATGATGAACCGGGGTGTGGACATGATGAACCGCGGTGTGGACATGATGAACCGGGGTATGGACATGATGAACCGGGGTATGGACATGATGAACCGGGGTGTGGACATGATGAACCGGGGTGTGGACATGATGAACCGGGGTGTGGACATGATGAACCGGGGTGTGGACATGATGAACCGGGGTGTAGACATGATGAACTGGGATGTGGACATGATGAACCGGGGTGTGAACATGATTAACCGGGATGTAGACATGATGAACTGGGGTGTGGACATGATGAACCGGGGTGTGGACATGATGAACCGGGGTATGGACATGATGAACCGGGGTGTGGACATGATGAACCGGGGTGTGGACATGATGAACCGGGGTGTGGACATGATGAACCGGGGTATGGACATGATGAACCGGGGTGTGAACATGATTAACCGGGATGTAGACATGATGAACCGGGGTGTGGACATGATGAACCGGGATGTAGACATGATGAACCGGGATGTGGACATGATGAACCGGGGTATGGACATGATGAACCGGGGTGTTGACATGATGAACCGGGGTGTGGACATGATGAACCGGGGTATGGACATGATGAACCGGGGTGTTGACATGATGAACCGGGGTGTGAACATGATGAACCGGGGTATGGACATGATGAACCGGGGTGTTGACATGATGAACCGGGGTGTGGACATGATGAACCGGGGTATGGACATGATGAACCGGGATGTGGACATGATGAACCGGGGTGTGGACATGATGAACCGGGGTGTTGACATGATGAACCGGGGTGTGGACATGATGAACCGGGGTGAGGACATGATGAACCGGGATGTGGACATGATGAACCGGGGTGTTGACATGATGAACCGGGTGTGGACATGATGAACCGGGGTATGGACATTATGAACCGGGGTGTTGACATGATGAACCGGGGTGTGGACATGATGAACCGGGATGTGGACATGATGAACCGGGATGTGGACATGATGAACCGGGGTGTTGACATGATGAACCGGGTGTGGACATGATGAACCGGGGTGTGGACATGATGAACCGGGGTATGGACATTATGAACCGGGGTGTTGACATGATGAACCGGGATGTGGACATGATGAACCGGGGTGTGAACATGATTAACCGGGATGTAGACATGATGAACTGGGGTGTGGACATGATGAACCGGGGTGTGGACATGATGAACCGGGGTATGGACATGATGAACCGGGGTGTGGACATGATGAACCGGGGTATGGACATGATGAACCGGGGTATGGACATGATGAACCGGGGTATGGACATGATGAACCGGGGTATGGACATGATGAAGCTAGGGTTAGGGTTATGGGTATGGACATGAAGCTAGGGTTAGGGTTATGGCTAGGGTTATAGTTGAGGATAGGGTTAGGTTTGAACCAAGATGTGAACATGAAGCTAGGGTTAGAGTTAGGGCTAAATGGTCGCAAACACATTTTTTGCAAGAGATTAGGACAAGAGAAAAACAGCTGAAATGAAATGATTGAAATGATTCTGTTATTTTCTGGTGGTTACAGTTCAGCCCAGACACAGCATCAGATCCAGGGGGGAGTCTTGTTGATGATACCTAAGGGGCCAGATCTTGTGTCACTGAGATGTACAGCAGACTCACAACACTAATAGTTTAATACTGATTAGAGTTGACGCCGGCATCATGATAAATTAATGATGCTCAGAAAAAAATGTCAGACATCAAAATCCCATCAACTGGTAGGGTGGTGTGAAATGTATTACCATTAATACTGCTTTGTAGTTTATCATATATTCTAAGAAAATGGTGTATGTGTCAATTATTCATTCAGAATATCATGCATCCTTTCGTGCCCAATTACATCAGCCACTGTGTTGTGAATTTGGATGTGGTCATGTGGATGTGGTCACGTGGATGTGGTCACGTGGATGTGGTCACATAGATGTGGTTACGTGGATGTGGTTACGTGGATGTGGTCATGTGGATGTGGTCATGTGGATGTGGTCACGTGGATGTGGTTATGTGGATGTGGTCACGTGGATGTGGTCACGTGGATGTGGTCACGTGGATGTGGTCACGTGGATGGGGTCATGTGGATGTGGTCATGTGGATGTGGTCACGTGGATGGGGTCACGTGGATGTGGTCACGTGGATGTGGTCACGTGGATGTGGTCACGTGGATGTGGTCACGTGGATGTGGTCACGTGGATGTGGTCACGTGGATTTGGTCACGTGGATGTGGTCACGTGGATGTGGTCATGTGGATGTGGTCATGTGGATGTGGTCATGTGGATGTGGTCACGTGGATGTGGTCATGTGGATGTGGTCACGTGGATGTGGTCACGTGGATGTGGTCATGTGGATGTGGTCATGTGGATGTGGTCATGTGGATGTTGTGGCTAATGGTGGTACCGCAGGTGGTCCGCAGATAATAACAGTTGGGAGTATGAATGGTATTAAGCAATTTTACAATTTTAACTTTTCACAATTCAAATTGTTTCAAATAATAATAGGCCTTTAATTTGTTACCTTCACTGCTTTACTCTGGCCTTCTACCTGGTGCTGACTGCTCAAGCCATGAATGGTATTTTGGTTTTTTATTAGGATCCCCATTAGCACCATCTACTCTTCCTGGGTTCCACATAAAACATGGAACATGACATAATACAGAACGTTAATAGACAAGAACAGCTCAAGGACAGAGCTACACACATTTAAAATGTCACATGGAGACTACATATCAGTACATACACACAAAATATATAGGTTAAACAGGAGAGAGGCATTGTATTGTAAGCTATTGCCTTATCTGTTTTTTGAAACCAGGTTTGCTGTTCACTTGAGCAATATGAGATGGAAGAGAGTTCCATGCAATCATGGCTCTATACAGTATAATATTGTACGTTTTCTTGAATTTGTTCTAGATGTGGGGACTGTGAAAAGACCCCTGGTAGCATGTTTGGTGTGGTAAGTGTGTGTGTGTGTGTGTGTGTGTGTGTGTGTGTGTGTGTGTGTGTGTGTGTGTGTGTGTGTGTGTGTGTGTGTGTGTGTGTGTGTGTGTGTGTGTGTGTGTGTGTGTGTGTGTGTGTGTGTGTGTGTGTGTGTGTGTGTGTGTGTGTCAGAGCTGTGTGGAAGTTGACTATGCAGGATCATCCATCTATTGAACTATTTGTTGCATTTTTTTTTCACACATTTTTTATTTATCTCACTTAAAGCGCTTTGAGATTGTATTGAGAAGCGCTGTAAAAGTTGAATAAATTATTAGTTTTATCATTAAAATTAGCTAAATGTGACCCCCAATATATTTTATTTTCAAAAAATGCATTGGCATCGCGAATGGTGGTCCTCAAGATCTTTTGACAATGATTTGGTGGTCCCCGGATCTGAAAAGGTTGGGAACCACTGACATAGGCAGGATATGTTCAGTGAAAGGATTATCGCTTTACTCTATTTCAAAATCAGATCTTATCTAGGGTTAGGATAAATAGTATTCTTCTAGCCTCCTTCATCCCCATGCTGTTGTTGTGGAGAAAGAAATGGTGAAACGTGAATAGAGGATGATCGCATTGAATGTGGAGGCTGTTTGACACTGTGTTGATGGATTGCTGTTTTTGTGTGACTCCAACATGCAAAACAAAACAATTTCCACTCTACACTTTATGTGTGCGTGCATGTGTGCGTTCTTGGAGATCCCCCTGCGCCAGCGGCCACTGAGCCTAGTGGGAGTGATGTAGCATGGTTATTAATGCACGGAGATCCTCATACAGAGAGTCTGAAGCTGCTAACAGCTGGCAGAGGCAGAGCAGAAAGAGTGCTGGGTAATTAATTAAGCTGTAGGCCACCAGAATTCATTTTGCACACACACATTGACCTCAAACCATAGCCCTTTGTGCAATGCTGCTGCATGTACATTTTCAATTAACATGTTGTATAAACAACTATCTACAAGCACTAAGCCCACATGTGTCTTGTGTATTGAATTATTCATGGTTTCCAAGAGAGAAAATTGTGAGGAAATCGAATTGTAAAATCCAATATCGCTCCTATACTGAACATAACAAGGGTATTGCATGTCCAAAGTGTGCTGTATCCATATATGATTACTTTTCACCAAGTTGAACCAAAGACACAAAATAACTGAGAACATGTGGCCCAAATCCAAAATCCAAAATTGGCACATCACTCTCCTCCCCTGAAGGAGACCCCAAAGTCTGATGTGGCATGTGGCAAATGCTATGAGAATAGTTTATAGACTGGGCATTAGTCTGGAAAGGTTCCCTACATAGCATAATGGAGCTGTATGGAGTGTTGGTCTTCTGGGGTCATACTGTGGCATGTATGGAGAATGTTGTGCCAAAGTGGCCTTGGCAGGCTCCAGATGTAGCAGGGCCTGGAGCTCAGGCGTGTGTGCATGCCACTTCCCATAAACACTGCAGGGAGGCTGGGATGAGACTGGTGAGAGCATGGCTTCCTGGCTCTGAGGAAGACCTGGGTTCAAATACTATTTGAAATCATTTCAAGTATTGTATCTGTGCTTGATTAAGCTTGCCTGTTGCAATGGAACCAATACAAAAGTCTCAAAAGTGCAAACCCCTCCCACCTGGTACTCCAGGCAGACTAAAGCAAATGCTCAAAGTGTATGAAAGATTTCAAATAGTATTTTAACCCAAGCCTTCCCAGCGGAGGTCTGAGGGTAGGATGAGGGAAATGTAAGTCAAATAACGCGCCAGGAGGATGCATTATATAAGGCTATTAAACTGTCACTCTCTACAACTCGGCAGAGAAGGATGCAACCTTTGTTTGCGACAGCTGAAAATCCATTTTCCATGTTTGTTTCTGGCGAGGACGTAGCACTGTAGCCTGGTTGCCGTCTCTGTTCAGCTATTACATTCCACTCCTTGCCTCTCCTGTCTTTGGCAAATGAGTAGTACTGTACTAGTATCCTGGCTGTCCTTTGTTAGACAGCATGGGGGAAATGTCTGTGCTCCTTCTCTTTCTCTCTCACTCTGTTTTACAGAGCGATACACAATGAAAAACATGTAGCTTGCAAGAAACATACAAATTGTGTAACCTACCTATAACCACTGCCTCTAACCTAAATATTATACTTTGACGTGTGTGGATTCAGTTCTGATTTCTTTATCGCAAAAAAAAATGTATGTAACGTTTTGGTGTCCGTCAGTTAAAGTATTTATTTGCACTGAGAATTAAAATGACACTGGGAGTCTTCGTACACAAACATGATGTTGATGTTGTATCTTCAGGGCTTTTAGGAGAGAACCATTCAGCCAAGTAGAGTTCAACACTGCCTGAGTTCAAGCCCTGCCAGCCGTAGTGTAGGTGAGAGCGAGTTGATGAGAGTGAGACCACCTCAGGCTTCTGTCTCCTACCACCTCCTCTCTGTTGTCTCTCATGACATCTCCACATGGATCTAAGCTTTAGGACAACCAATCAACAGGATTCTTCCTATCTAAAGCACCAATCTTTCCTCCTCTTTGAAGAATGTACATAATAACAGTACAATCACTCCAGATTCATTTAAGATGGCATGTGTTTCCCTCCACTGGATGTAGATCACTGTTAAGTGCACACACACCACACGGGAAAATGGACTGTCTGGTAGACAGCATTTTGCATTTAAAATAAATATAACTTTGTACCTGGGGGCACACCCTTTTCATACACTTATATACTGTATAACCATATCATTTATATATAACCATGTCACTATAGATTAATTGCATGTGTTTGTTTTGAGCATATGGTTCAGTTTGTAAAGTAAGTTCAAAACATGGGACAAAGCTTATGCATGAGTTAACTATGAGTTAGTAGAGATAAAGTGTGATTGAAAAACTAAATAAAACTTAGCAACAGTGGCAAGAGTGTTTACTTTTGAGTACTATAGTGCATTTCCTGTGGTCCCTGTTGGGTGTGGATGGTTGCATGCCAACTAATGCCCGTTATGCATGCATGACAACCCCTCTGCAGTGGCGTGTATTCATGGTTTCCAAGGGAAGTCAAATTGACCAATAAAAAAAACAAAAAATAAAAATAATTGTATCTTTCGTCTCTCTGTGTTTCATAATTTTCCTTCAGTTTGCAAGAGGCTGAATGTATCTCACTGGAGAAAGCATCCGAGCGAGTGAAACAGCGCCCCTCTGTCTCTTTATGAATAGCCCATCTATCTGATACTTTTTGGTCAAAAAGAGTGAGATATTGTTGCTGTCTGTAGCATTGAATGCAAGGAAAGCCAGTGAGCATTTGTCCTCCCTTGATTAAAAAAACAATACAATAATAGCACATTAGTGTTGCGCTAAACTGAGCGAGCTCAACTGTGAATGGTTCTGGCGCACCAACAAAAAGTCTCAAGGGAAAGAAGTTTGGATTTGGCTAAACACCAATCACATAACCTCAAAAGCCAAATATCAATGACAGAAAAAAACATGAATAGTTGCATCTTGTTGTGTTGTTGTCCTCTGGTGGCTAGCTAGCTAGCTAAAATTGTCCCTTTCCTAAATTAGCCATAGATGGAGATAAGGATTTGGACTTGTGGTTTTACTTAATTTTCCCTACTGGCCAATGATTATAACAGCGATTCTGATCCAACCATAAATTCATATATTGTGCCTCTGGTCTGAGAGGATGGAAGTTCAACATGTACAGTAGCTAGATGTAGTAGGCTAATGTTAACTAGCTGGCACATCGTTGCCAATGAAAGGATGTTAAGCTAGTGAATAATTATTTTACTGAGGTAGCCTAGGACAACAGAAAACTAAAAGTGTGTACTGTATGACAGAGTCATAGACCGTTTAGGCAACATAAAAGAGGAGGATGGCATTGACGTTTCTCTACAAGTAGGGTGAGTCAACATGTTTTTCTACTTGCATGAAAGCACACACACACACACACACACACACACACACACACACACACACACACACACACACACACACACACACACACACACGGTAATCAGTACCATGGACAGCCACATGATATTTAGCTTACATTGATTGGAATAAATTGTTTTTGGAATCTTTTAGTTGTCACTGTCTTAGAGGGATTTGATGATGTTGAAATGTTGATGTTAAAATAGTGCTGGAATAGTGGAGGCAGAAAATGTCTGAAACATTAACTTGATTGACCATGCTGTAGGTCATGTAACTGCTTATTACATGCAATATGCTTTGTGAACTTCACCGGACAGATGTTGCTTTCCGGTTTTGTGATGAAACAAATGTGTGGTTGGATTTATTCTGCCACTGTGTCTTCTTATTGTCTTGGACTTAGGCCTATATACACTATATATACAAAAGTATGTGGACACCCCTTCAAATGAGTGGATCAGCTATTTCAGTCACACCCGTTGCTGACAGGTGTATAAAATCGAGCACACAGCCATGCAATCTTCATAGAAAAACATTGTCAGTAGACTGGCCTTTCTGAAGAGCTCAGTGACTTTCAACGTGGCACCGTCATAGGTTGCCACCTTTCCAACAAGTCAGTTCGTCAAATTTCTGCCCTGCTAGAGCTGCCCCGGTCAACTGTAAGTGCTGTTATTGTGAAGTGGAAACGTCTAGGAGCAACAACGGCTCAGCCGCGAAGTGCCGAAGCATGTAGCATGTAGGTTGCAATACTCACTACCGAGTTCCAAACTGCCAATGAAAGAAACGTCAGCACAAGAACTGTTCGTCGGGAGCATCATGAAATGGGGTTCCATGGCTAAGCAGCCGCACACAAGCCTAAGATCACCATGCGCAATGCCAAGCGTCGGCTGGAGTGGTGTAAAGCTCGCAGCCATTGGACTCTGGAGGAGTGGAAATGTGTTCTCTGGAGTGATGAATCACGCTTCACCATCTGGCAGTCCAACGGACGAATCTGGATTGGGGCTACCTGCCCCAATGCATAGTGCCAACTGTAAAGATTGATGGAGGAGGAATAATCTGTCTGGGGCTGTCATGACTTCCGCCGAAGTTGGTGCCTCTCCTTGTTCGGGCGACATTCGGCGGTCGACGTCACTGGCTTTCTAGCTGCCACCGATCTACGTTTCTTTTTCCATTTGTTTTGTCTTGATTGTACACACCTGGTTCCCATTAAGTTATAATTTATTCCCTATTTAACCCTCTGGTTCCCACATGGTTTTGTGTGTGTTTGTTCTTTGTTTAGTGACTTCTGTGAGCTGGTGTGTTTCCCTGCATGGAAATTATTGTTGTTTCTTTTCGAGTAAAGTACGTCTTTTACTCAGTTCTGTGTCCTGCGCCTGACTTCGTCCTACCGCTGCACACTGACACTTGACAGAAACACGCACCTAATATGGAGTCAGCAGGTGCACTTAGTCCTCCGTTACCAGTGGAGGAGCGCGTCCAGCAGCATGCGACCATGCTCCAAAACCTTGGCACAGCCATGGATCGCGTGCTGCACACCATGGAGCGATGGGAGAGAGGGGGTTTTCCCACACCCCCATCAACTTCACCCCAACCCACACTGCTGTCCACCCCTCCATCACCTGGACACAGTGGGATTCGGCTCTCGCTCCTGAGGGCATATGATGGGACGGCTGCCGGGTGCCAGGGGTTCCTGCTCCAGTTGGAGCTCTACCTGGCGACCGTCCACCCTGCTCCCTCGGGACACGAGAGCGCGTCCGCCCTCATCTCCTGTTTGTCGGGGAAAGCGCTTGAGTGGGCCAACGCCGAATGGGGAGGAATAGACGCAGCGTTGGTCCGCTATGAGGATTTCACCCACGGTTTCCGGGTGGTCTTCGATCATCCACCTGAGGGGAGAGCGGCGGGGGAACACTTGTTCCATCTCAGACACGGGATGAGGAGCGCACAGGACTTCGCACTGGACTTCAGGACCCTGGCTGCCAGCGCGGGATGGAATGAGAGGGCTCTGATCGACCATTACCGGTGTAGTCTACGTGAGGACGTTCGTCGGGAGCTGGCATGCAGGGACACCACCCTTACCCTCGACCAGCTGGTGGATTTATCCATCCGGCTGGATAACCTGTTGGCCACCCGCGGATGTCCGGATCGGGGTCCGTCCATTCCATCCCCCAGCACCTCCGATCCTACACCTATGGAGCTCGGAGGTGCTGCTCTAAGGGTGACCGGCGGGGGGGCGTTTCCTGCACCACCTGTGGCCGCAGAGGGCACACTGCTGGTCGGTGCTGGGGAGGTTCCCCAGGGAGTCGAGGCAGCAGGCAGGGCACTGGTGGATCATCCCAGGTGAGTAGGCACCCGACTCACCCAGAGCTCCCTGTTATGCACATGTGTGTATGTATAGAATTTCCTGAATTTTCCCCGCATTCCCAGCATAAGGCGCTAGTAGATTCAGGCGCAGCTGGGAACTTTATTGACCGTTCATTTGCACTTAGATTAGGGATCCCTATTGTTCCTGTTGATGTGCCCTTCCCTGTACATGCCTTAGATAGTCATCCTTTACGGTCGGCCTGATTAGGGAGGTCACAGCTCCACTATGTATGATAACGCAGGAGGGTCATGAGGAGAGAATTAGTCTCTTCCTGATCGATTCTCCTGCGTTTCCTGTGATGTTGGGGCTTCCCTGGTTGGCCTATCATGACCCCACTATTTCGTGGCAACAGAGGGCTCTCAAGGGATGGTCACGTCAGTGCTCAGGGAGGTGTGTAGGTGTTTCCATAGGTGCAACTATAGTGGAGAGTCCAAACCAGTTCTCCACCATGCACATCCCCCCTGAATATGCCGATTTGGCTCTCGCCTTCTGTAAAAAGAAGGCAACTCAACTACCACCCCATCGACAGGGGGATTGTACGATAAATCTCCTGGTAGACGCAGCACTTCCCAGGAGTCACGTGTATCCTCTGTCACAGCAGGATACGGCGACTACGGAAACATATGTCTAAGAATCTCTGGGACAGGGATACATTCGGCCTTCCACTTCACCTGCCTCCTCGAGTTTCTTTTTTGTGAAGAAGAAGGATGGAGGTTTACGCCCGTGCATTGACTATCAAGGTATAAATCAGATCATGGTGAAGTACAGTTACCCGCTGCCTCTCATAGCTAGTGTGACAGAGTCATTGCACGGGGCGTGCTTCCTCACAAAATTGGATCTCAGGAGCGCTTACAACCTGGTACGTATCCGGGTGGGGGATGAGTGGAAGACGGCATTTAGTACCACCTCTGGGCACTATGAGTACCTCATCTTGCCGTACGGGTTGATAAATGCTCCATCGGTCTTCCAATCCTTTGTAGACGAGATTTTCAGGGACCTGCATGGGCAGGGTGTAGTGGTGTATATAGATGACATTCTAATATAGTCCGCTACACGCACCGAGCATGTGTCCCAGGTGCGCAAGGTGCTTGGTCGACTGCTGGAGCATGACCTGTACGTCAAGGCTGAGAAATGTCTGCTCTTCCAACAGTCCGTCTCCTTCCTAGGGTACCGCCTGTCCGCGTCAGGGATGGAGATGGAAAATGACCGCATTTCAGCCGTGCGGAATTGGCCGACTCCAACCATGGTAAAGGAGGTGCAGTGGTTCTTAGGTTTGCCAACTACTACCGGAGGTTTATCCGGGGCTTTGGTCAGGTAGCGGCTCCCATTACCTCCTTGCTGAAGGGGGGACCGGTGCAACTACGCCACCAAAGCTCCACCCCTGTGCTTTCTTTTCGAAGAAGCTCAGCCCGGCGGAGTGAAACTATGATGTGGGGGACCGGGAGCTGTTGGCTGTTGTCAAGGCTCTGAAGGCATGGCGGCATTGGCTTGAGGGGGCTAAACACCTTTTCCTCATTTGGACTGACCACCGCAATCTGGAGTACATCCGGACGGCGAGGAGACTGAACCCTCGCCAGGCAAGGTGGGCCATGTTTTTCACCCATTTTGTTTTAACTCTATCCTACAGACCAGGTTCCCAGAACGCTAAGGCAGACGCACTGTCCCGGATGTATGACACAGAGGAGCGGTCCACGGATCCCACTCCCATACTTCCGGCTTCTTGCCTGGTGGCACAGGTGGTATGGGAGGTTGACGCGGACATCAAGTGGGCGTTATGTACGGAGCCCACTCCCACCCAGTGTCCAGTTGGGCGTCTGTATGTTCCGTCTGATGTCCGCGATCGATTGATCTGTTGGGCCCACACGTCACCCTCCTCTGGTCATCCTGGCATCGGTCGGACAGTGCGCTCTCTTAGTGGGAAGTACTGGTGGTCCACTTTAGCTAAGGACGTGAGGGTTTATGTTTCCTCCTGCTCGGTGTGCGCCCAGTGCAAGGCATGTAGACACCTGCCCAGAGGGAAATTACAACCCCTACCTGTTCCACAACGGCCATGGTCACACCTATCGGTGGATTTCGTGACGGATCTTCCTCCGTCACAAGGAGGCCCTGTTTACACACGTCTTCCGGCACTACGGGGTGCCTAAGGATATAGTGTCTGATCGGGGCCCCCAGTTCACATCGAGGAACTGGAGGGCTTCAATGGAACGTCTGGGGGTCTCGGTCAGCCTGACCTCAGGGTTTCACCCCGAGAGTAATGGGCAGGTGGAGAGAGTTAACCAGGATATGGGTAGGTTTCTGCAGTCCTATTGCCAGGACCGGCCAGGGAGTGGGCGGCTTTCATCCCCTGGGCAGAGATGGCCCAAAACTCCCTCCGCCACTCCTCCACTAACCTGTCTCCATTTCAGTGTGTACTAGGTTATCAGCCGGTCCTGGCACCGTGGCATCAGAGCCAGATCGAGGCACATGCGGTGGATGAATGGTTTCGGCACTCGGAGGAGACATGGGACGCTGCCCATGTGCGCCTGCAATGGGCCATCAGGCAACAGAAGGCGAGCGCCGACCACCACCGCAGTGAGGCCCCGGTGTATGCACCGGGGGACCAGGTTTGGCTCTCGTCCCGAAACCTGCCCCTTCGCCTGCTCTGCCGGAAGCTGGGTCCGCAGTTTGTGGGGTCGTTTAATGCCCTGAGGAGACTGAATGAGGTATGTTATAGGTTACAACTCCTCCCTGATTACCGTTTTAACCCCTCGTTCCATGTGTCTCTCCTCAGGCCGGTGGTGGCTGGTCCACTCCAGCAGTCTGTGGTCTGGGAGGTTCCTCAGCCCCGGCGTATACTATGTGAGCCATCATGGACTCAAGGCGTCGGGCGAGGGGCCTTCAGTACCTCGTGGAGTGGGAGGGGTACGGTCCGGAGGAGAGATGCTGGGTGCCGGTGGAGGACATCCTGGACCCTTCCTTACTGCAGGAATTTCACCGTCTCCACCCAGATCGTCCTGCGCCTTGTCCTCCGGGTTGTCCCTGAGGCCGGTGTCGGCGCGCTGCTGGAGCCGCGTGTCAAGGGGGGGGGGGGGTACTGTCACGACTTCCGCCGAAGTTGGTGCCTCTCCTTGTTCGGGCGACGTTCGGCGGTCGACGTCACTGGCTTTCTAGCTGCCACCGATCTACGTTTCTTTTTCCATTTGTTTTGTCTTGATTGTACACACCTGGTTCCCATTAAGTTATAATTTATTCCCTATTTAACCCTCTGGTTCCCACATGGTTTTGTGCGTGTTTGTTCTTTGTTTAGTGTTCAAGACTTCTGTGAGCTGGTGTGTTTCCCTGCATGGAAATTATTGTTGTTTCTTTTCGAGTAAAGTACGTATTTTACTCAGTTCTGTGTCCTGCGCCTGACTCCGTCCTAACCGCTGCACACTGACACTTGACAGGGGCTGTTTTTCATGGTTCGGGCTAGGCCCCTTAGTTCAGTGGTGGAAAAAGATCCCAACTTGAGTAAAAGTAAAGATACCATTATAGAAAATGACTCAAGTAAAAGTGATAGTAACCCAGTAAAATACTACTTGAGTAAAAGTATTTGGTTTAAAATGTACTCAAGTATCAAAAGTAAACATTTATTTCAAATTCCTTATATAAAGCAAAGCAGATGGCACCATTTTCTTGTTTTTTACTTATTTACAGATAGCTTGGGGCATGCTCCAACACTCAGACATAATTTACAACTGAAGATTGTGTTTAGTGAGTCCGCCAGATCAGAGGCAGTAGGAATATTCTCTTGATAAATGTGTGAATGAGATGTTCCTGTCCTGCTAAGGATAAAAAATGTAACGAGGACTTTTGGCTGTCTGAGATAATGTATGGAGTAAAAAGTATATCATTTTCTTTAGGAATGGAGTGAAGTAAAAGTAAAAAACATTGCAATTATCACAACACAGGTTGTACTATGGCTTTTCTACCCAGCCTGGCTTCCCCAATGATTTTATCCATGCACCACTATTGACAATCTGTTCCTCTTTGTGCGCTGTTGTTCACGCTCCTTGCACCGGATAAATACGGCACCTTGTGATTCATGTGACCCTTAGCTCAGCAAGCCACACTGTCCGTCTGCACCAAAGGTAAAACAGCCTACAGCACGTCTGAGATTGGAGCTCCGGCTGATGCTACATCCTATAAGTACAGCTGCAGGGTGGAGAGGAGTACACTACCTCCTCCTGATTCACTGGACATACATAATCATTCAATTCAGGAATCCTACTTCCAACTAGAGTTAGAGTGCGCTGGGCCTGGGCCTGGGACAGGAAAGACTTCAGGCTCTATTCAATATGTAAAGCTTAAGTGTTACAGATTCCGCAATAGAAATGTACAGGTCATTTCCCATTCTGCCGACATGTGCAGTGTTTACCGTGAATTCAGCCTCCACTGAAGCAGGAACATTACCTTTAAAATTCAATCACACTGTAAAGCTGAATGTCCATGATGTGGATTGAATAGAGCCCTTAATGCTACCGGGAGGACTGTCAAGTACTACCCAATGAACTGTTGTTGGGTGACCTGTATCCTCGCAAAGCAGAAGTAATCACCAGTGTGATCATCTCAAGTACAGGGAGACTTGGGATGCTTAGTGCTGTTTTTGAAACACATTTCAAAATTGGCTCAAGGCAATTATACATATAGACCTACCTATGTTCAAGGCTTTCAAAGTGAATGTCTATTGTTTGGGATTAGGTGTTGTTTATGTTTATATTGGACATCATGTGAGTTGTATTTATCCGTGATCAGCATGTAAAGAGTCACAAACTTCCATTGCACGATGCCTACCATTTATTATGATTAGAGGCCCTGTTTACCCCTACAGCCCAACACTTTCCTTTGGCAAGGAAACAACTGATCTACAGCCACTTGTGATCTCAATTACCTGTGGTAACACCAGTCACTTTGAACTTATGGCATGTCACTGGCTTCAATGATTGGCCCAACGGTCTACAGCCAATGGCCTTCCTGCCACCAATTCATGACCCGTCAACCCCAATACTGCTACCAATCCAACAGCCACACAACACATAACACAGAACAAATGCCCCGATGTCACAGTCAATCCAGACATCCCATTCTGTTCTCATAACACCGGCATCCCATTTATTCTGGAATGAGGATAAGGAAATCTATGGTATTCAGGATTGACAAGGCTTTTACACTTTCCCCTGATCCAGAAAAATAAGGATTGTATGCTTTGTACAATATCAACTAACCAGGATTCACGTTTGGTTGAATTTGTAATCTCTCTTAAATGCTTGTCTGAAATGTGTGTTTGTAGAGGGTATTGTGCCAACATCCCAAGTAATTCATTCTTCAGTGGGAGAATGTAATTATGGTCTGTACCATCACAAAGCTCATAGAATAGCAATAAGCACTGACATCTCAGAGGAGATTTCATAAGGTCATTATTTGGTAGCTAGGGCTCTCAAGCTCAGCAAACATAGTCTCCTTCATTATTGTTTAGAGCTTTTTGGGGGGGAGACATGCAACTAAAACACTCAGTATTACAGTTCTATCCCAGTCCCACCTCATCTGTCTATCTGTTTATCTGTGTACAAGGCCATCTCTTAAATGGCTTTTTGTGAAGTTTTAAATGGCTCTCGGTGTAGTTTTTACTCTCAAGGACTAGAGCTACTAATATGACATCCATGTTGTGTTATTCCTCCATCATTGCTTTATGATTCAAGCGGCTAGACTAATTAGCTGCTTTCAGTGCCGGCACAATCAATCTTTTCAGGAAAGCTTATGAGCAGGGACATCTAAACAACAAAGACTCACGAGAGAGCAGTAACTCTAATCAGGCTTACAGCTTTCTCCAAATAAATCTCACTAAAGTGGATATTTGACATGAGAAAGAACAGAACCCAATGAGCATGTAGCCTACAGCATGTTGTGCTTTTTTACATTGACCCAATACATTTTTTAAATGGACACTGAACATTTACTTTAAGTATAAAAAAACAATGCTGTAGGAGGGTGTATAAAACAATTGAAATGGGGCACAGTTTCTTCGGAACCAGTCTTGATTGCTGCTTCAGTAGGCATGGAATTTTATATTGTAGTACGAATAATTTTCCTGACATTGACAGAATGTTGAAGACTAGCAGCAGCTAACACGCTTTAGCACTACGATGACATTACACATTTAACAGCCACTGAGGAGCTGCATGCTCAATTACATTTATGTCATTTAGCAGACACTCTTATCCAGAGCAATTAGGGTTAAGTGCCTTGCTCAAGGTACATCAAAATATGTTTCACTTAGTCAGCTTGAGGATTCAAACCAGCAACCTTTCAGTTACTGCCCCAATGCTCTTTAACACTAGGCTACCTGCCACCCCAGTTAAAAGCACAGGCACAGTTCTCTGTGGAAAGCCTTGACAAGATTCACTATACAGCGTGGGAATGCTTCTCTCTTTATGTGCATGCTAGCTAGCTAGTGGGTGTTTAGTCCTAGCTTATTAGAAATGAATGCCTTCGTCAAATTAAGGCCCCACAGACACCACACGCACCATAACCTTTTCTAAAGCGGTAAGAAAAATATCACAATCTTTCTCCATGACTATTTACAAAGAAGATACAAACACACACCATTCTACATATACTGAATAAAAATATAAAAGCAACATGTGAAGTGCTGGTCCCATGTTTCATGAGCTGAAATAAAAGATCCCAGAAATGTTCTATATGCACAAGAAACATATTTATCTCAAATTTGGTTCACAAATTTCAATTGAATGATTTCTGTAAATCAGTAAAATCTTTGAAATTGTTACATGTTGCGTTTCTATTTTTGTTCAGAGGAGAATATAGTTATATTGCCCAAGCCCTCCTCCCTATCCCCTTTTCTTCCAGTTAAAGCTGAGATCTGTGATAGGTGAAACAGCGCCACTGGCAGCCCCATGCGCATTTGTTTTTGATTATGTTTTGAGGAAATAAGCATCCAGCAGTGTGGTCAAAAACATTGCGGTACATACTCTGCTGTTCTATCGCGCGTGCTATGATGTCCTATGATGTCCTAGGATGCCCTATGATGTCCTATGACACCCTATGATGCCCTATGATGCCCTATGATGTCCTATGATGCCCTATGATGTCCTATGATGTCCTATAATGCCCAATGATTCCCTATGATGTCCTATGATGCCCTATGATGTCCTATGATGTCCTATGATGCCCTATGATGCCCTATGATGCCCAATGATTCCCTATGATGTCATATGATGCCCTATGATGTCATATGATGCCCTATGATGTCTTATGATGCCCTATGATGTCCGAGGTAAAATACAATTATTTTTTTTGAAGTAACGTCTTTGTTGTTGTATTATCTTAGCAAACACACGTGGAGTACCACAAATATCCATACAAAGGCTATATGAAGACAATAAACCTCATGAAAGGTCAAACTTACATTCACACAGCTGAAAGGTGGAACAAAGCAGAAGTGGAAGAGGGTGTTGTCGTTGAGAAGCCAACTCACCAATCATGTGAATGGAGGTCCTTCCAGGCCGTGTCACATGGTGCTGCTGTAGCTGTATGGTCTCATAAAAGGTGGCCTGGCACAGCTGGATGGACCTCCCACTGACCCAGAGGACCAGGCACAGCAGCCAGGACATGACAGGACACATCTGCTATAGAAGGGGGAGAGCACAGTCAATGTCATAGGTCATCATGTCACACACACAGGAACACACACACACGCAAGCACAAATGCATTTATGACCACATGAAAGCACACACACACACAGAAATAGATGTCCTGGTACACTGACCCAGCTGAACTTCCACATAATCGCCATAACAAGCAGTGTATCATTAAGCGTGATTATCAACTGCTCATTTGTAATCTTTTTATTCCTGCCCTATCTCGTCCCTGAGCCACAGCGCAGCAGCAATTGTGGAATGGCCCCTGGATACGTTTTCCATGCAGCTGAGTTTTCCTCTGACAGGCTGTCTCTCTCTCTCTGTCTCTCTCTCTGTCTCTCTCTCTGTCTCTCTCTCTGTCTCTCTCTCTGTCTCTCTCTCTGTCTCTCTCTCTGTCTCTCTCTCTGTCTCTCTCTCTGTCTCTCTCTCTCTCTCTGTCTCTCTCTCTCTGTCTCTCTCTCTCTGTCTCTCTCTGTCTCTCTCTCTCTGTCCTCTCTCTCTCTGTCTCTCTCTCTCTCTGTCTCTCTCTCTCTCTCTCTCTCTCTCTCTCTCTCTCTCTCTCTCTCTCTCTCTCTCTCTCTCTCTCTCTCTCTCTCTCTCTCTCTCTCTCTCTCTCTCTCTCTCTCTCTCTCTCTCTCTCTCTCTCTCTCTCTCTCTCTCTCTCTCTCTCTCTCTCTCTCTCTCTCTCTCTCTCTCTCTCTCTCTCTCTCTCTCTCTCTCTCTCTCTCTCTCTCTCTCTCTCTCTCTCTCTCTCTCTCCCTCTCTCCCTCTCTCCCTCTCCCTCTCCCTCTCCCTCTCCCTCTCCCTCTCCCTCTCCCTCTCCTTGCCTGCCTTTAAACCAAAAATTGAAATTGAAAAAGACAACATTTCTCTCCTGGCTCGCAGGCAGTTAGCTGCCAACTCTTTTCTATGGATGGCTTTTGGATATCACAAGGCTATGACAGTGACAGAACTGTAATGGGAATCCAAAAACATGTAATGTCTCTCACAAAGCTGCTTATATAAGGGGGCTGTAAGACACATGCAGATCCCAGGTTAAGGTTAGGGTTGGTTTGAGAATGATTCAATATTTGAAACAATTGCCTCTGTCAAAAGATCTTGACATCAACAAACGTTGTAGAGGTGATTATCCAATTTTAGTCACGCTTGTGAAAGAGAAATAGCTTTTGGACCGGTGCCTTTGTCAGGTAATAAGATTTTTTATTAGATTCCATTTCAGTGCCATTTTTTTCTCAGTTATAAACAAAATAATTACCTCTGTCATAAGATCCTCACATCAACAAACTAGAAGGGTTGTTTGCAAGCAGTGTTTCTGTTCAACAAATTACAAAATAATACAATTTCAAGGAGCATGTCAAAGGCAAAATAGCTGTTAAGATTTTGTTTTAGATTAGGTTTCAAATGATTTTGCACAGCCTTTTCTCTGAATGCAGCCTACCGTGTCTGCGTGAAATTTTAGCAGTTTTTTCTTCTACCTAAAAGGATTGGGTTTCAAGAATGGTACTTCCATGAGGAAATTTCATCCAGCAGCTCATCTTAGATATTACAGTCTCCGTGATCTAGAGAACCTTACCTTTGTAAAAAGGTGGCGTAGTCAGCAAACCATATTACATTTCTATGAGTTATTTTTAATGCTCTATTAATTTGTTCAGGTACTCATGTGTGTTCATGGAAGCACTGTAAATAACATAAAAGGTTGAGAAAATGTCAGTACATTTGATCGTTCATGCATTACGTATTTGAACAGGCTCTATGTAACCTGCACTTATTTGCCATTGACATTTGGTATAAATGATCCTTGGAAAAAGAGAGGAAAATTAAATCCACAACATAAAATAAACAGTAGATATTGAGTAAGCAAAGCAATGATACAACAAGTAAAGTGTGTGATAAAAACAGAGCACCGAACCTCTAAGGAATTTGCTTAATGCAGTAAATATGTGCAAACACACTTTAATCTTTGTGAACATGTTAAACAAGTGATGCTGATTTTATAAAACTGTCTCCATTTATTAATTTCAATTCACTTAGGTACATTTGTATTTTTACTTCCCTCCGTACAGTAAACATCTCCCTCTCTCTCTCTCTTCTTTAAACAGTAAGTCTCTTACCTAAGTATTCTAACACGTTGTTTTAAATCCATCCATCTTGAGGCTGATGTGGAATCCCCATCCAACTCCGTCCTTGATTTAGGTTGAGACTCCCAAACTCCTTTGACTCGTCACTCTACTCTTCCTTCCTTTTCTTCACTTTGTCTGAGGACAACCAACAGCGTTGAGCACAGTGACTGAAAGCTGACAGCTGAGCCAGTCAGAAACAACAGATTTAGAGCCTTGCCATTTCCACCTTTGAAATATCACTGGCTTCCCTTGAGGAGACCCTGGCACTGACACAGAATAGATTTGGCTTTTCGCGTTTACAGGCACATAAGGAGCAACCCTTAATTTACTGCTGTAGAATCTCCCCTCTCACGTTCTCGCTTTCTCTCTCTCTCTCTCTCTCTCGCTTTCTCCATCTGCATCCTCCTCCCATTGAAAGGCAGCCTCTGAGCACACGCTCTTGCTCTGTCCCCTTCAGCGAGCACTAAGTAATGAGTGTTCCTCTACAGCCCGGCTGAGTGTAAAGACTGTATCACATTTCTTAAAGCAAGACTGCCCCACTATCAAACTGGAACTGCATGCTACTGTAGGGTACTGTATGAACAAACTATGATAATCAGCCTCTCACAGTTGCAAATCAGCACAGGTGGTCTCACATAGGAAAACCCACTTGAGAACCTACAGACACTCAGATTTCCCCAGTAATCTTTAATGGATTTTTGTCAGCATTTCATTTCTCCCCTCACTATAGATATACATAACACCATGTGGTTCATGGTAATCTGACATGCAATTGCATGCAGTCTAACTACTTTTACTGTACATTTGATATACTTGAGCCTGTTGATTACATGGAAACTGCAGATAATACATATTCATCACCAAATAGACACCTATTAGAAATAAGAAGTTTGAAGAGGAGAGTTGAAACCAGCCTTCTGCTGAAGGGTAATTTACTAGAAGGTTGTTCATAGACTGGACTGCTGAGGGGGATATTCAAATACCGAAGTCGAGTTCATCAGTCATGTGATGGAGGTTTAATGGCTACCTTAGGAAATAAGGGAGAGGTAAGTGTCATTACAGGGAGTAAGTCAGCCCTGATCAGTATGTGTGGGAGACGGTAAGGCTGAGAGAAGCTGTCCTCCCTCCTCCATACCCATGGCATGACTTGAAGCCAGCTCCACTCCTCCACTCTATTGTGCTAAGGCTTTATCGCTGGTATACAGAACACGCCTGCGGCCCTGAACTCACACTGCTCTTACAGCGGTGAGAAAACTTCCATATTTATTGGAGTTGCTTGATTGGAAAGGTGAGGTTAATTCCCATGGAGGGGAATGAGTGAATAAAAACTTGGAGCAAGAAGAGAGTGTGACACACTCCTCTCAGGTGTTATGGCACAACCGCTTTGAATGAATGTCTCTGCTGCGAGGCTATGGAATAATCAACACTGACGGGGATGGGGGAGACATGATGTGGAGGAGAGGATAACAGTGAAAACAGACTGAGAGACAACTTAAATCTCTTAGAACAGAATCAGAGTTAGACATTCATTCCCATCGTCAGCCATCTGCAGCATGAAGTATCAGCCTTTAACATTGATTTAATTAGATGTTTCTTTGACAGCGTTAGGAGCGAACGATATGCTTCAAAGCTCCGTTGGAAGCAGTGCAACAATGCAAGGATCTCATTGAAAACCAATAAGTCCTGGCATCAACAAAGCACACGTCAAGTCTATGCAGCGCTGAATGCTCAGTGGCCAGGGTAGAAGATTTGGTCTCTGTTAGTTTTCTTTATTACGACCATATTTATGATATAGCTAGGTTGCTGGTCCAATCACAGGATTAAGTTTCACCTATAGTTCCAGCCTGCTTGTTATTGCGTTGCACGCACCCATCAATTAGTCGTCTTGCTATACCCTATTATGTTGACCATGTTTATTGTTATGAATTAATTGTTGATTTTTGAAAACAATAAACATTGAATTGAGATTTTAGAAAAGTTCTGATTCAATGTGATAAATATGCTAGAGTACCTTTCTTATTCATTGTGAAACCTGCTGTGGTACCATCTGTTTCTCTGACCTACAGACCACTACTTTCTGTCTTAACAGGCTTTGTGTACAGCCGCTGGATGAGTGTTTCTGACAGCTATCATCCTTAGAAAACAGAAACCAATTACAGTAGGTATGTTGTTGAAGAAAAGGAACACTCTCCTTCAGACAGGAAGGTTGTTATTGTTGAGGATGTGAGTCTCTCGGCCCTGTAAATGACCCCTCACATGTCTGTGCTGTCGCAGATGTTGCAGCACTCAGCAGTCCACTGACACAGTCTCTCTCATTATAGGAAGTCCAGGGATGGGAACACATGTCGTTGCTATCCGCAAGACCAAACAGGAGAATACATGTTTTAACAAATACAGGGCAATTTCGGTCTGATACGCAGCGCTGAATGCATCATAAATACTGTACTATTTATAATATACTGTAGGATGTATCTCAAAACCTTTCTGTAAGATGGTGGTGGTAATGTACATATGTCTGAAGTGAACAGTGCATGTGATGCAATTGTGAGCTGCAGTATCCTAAACTAGTTCATATTTTTCTCCCCTCAGCAACAGTAATGTTTACCGCTGTCGTGATTGACCAAATTCTGAAAGGTTTTGATGTCCCAAAAACCACACATGACATTTGGAAATGATATTGCTGACAGTGACATTTACTCCTGAAGGCTCATTGTTTTAAGACAGGGACTTCATGGAGCATGTAAAAATTCGTAATTATCTAGTAAAGAGCATTAGCTGTCACACACCAAAACATTTCTATAGGAGGTGCTGACTAATGGAGAGTTAACTGTATAAAAAGAAAGAAAGTTGAAAACTATATATGCTCCCAAGAATGTAATGGGTAAACATAACAAATGTTTCGGAACGCAGTGCCTTCTTCAGGGAAAAGTGCAAATTAAATATTTTTTTAAATTCCTAGTTACTGTATTTTATATATTGTTGGTCATTCAGAACAATACAACATGTCAAACCTACTCCAAAGATTTCATAATTCATATTAAATGTATTTCTACTACACGTGTAGCACAGTGAGGGGCATAGGCATAGGAGCGGTTGAACAGCTCCTGTTTCAGCACCATGGCCAGTTCTGCCTTCTACAGCACCATCAAGAGGACCAAGTTCAGCACCATGGACAGCTCTACTCACTACGACACCATCGAGAGGCCCTAGTTCAGCACCATAGACAGCTCTACTCACTACGACACCATCAAGAGGCCCTAGTTCAGCACCATGGACAGCTCTACTCACTACGACACCATCAAGAGGCCCTAGTTCAGCACCATGGACAGCTCTACTCACTACGACACCATCAAGAGGCCCTAGTTCAGCACCATGGACAGCTCTACTCACTACGACACCATCAAGAGGCCCTAGTTCAGCACCATGGACAGCTCTACTCACTACGACGCCATCAAGAGGCCCTAGTTCAGCACCACAGACAGCTCTGTTCATAGGCATCACAATGAAGAAACCACATTTGAGCAGCCTGGAGAGCTACAGCCCTAATCACTACAGAACCATGCTGGCCAAGGACAACCAGACCCTTGTCACTTGACACACAAGACACCTGTATAGCGTTACTTATCAACACACCTGCAAAGCAGTCTCTAATCAACTCGGTGGCATGAAAGAGTGGCCTGAGGACATAGCCACAGCGTGCCAGCAGACCCCCATTGTGTTTTTAGGTCTCTCTCTCTGCAGGTTGCTCAGAAGGATAGCCTCTTTTAACCCTTCCATTGAAGCCAAAACACTGCCTAAATAAGGGAAGTCAAGCAGTTAGCATCTTCAGCCATCACTCGCCTGAGGGCTCTGTGAACTTTTTGGGTTTGATAGTCTTGTTTGTGTGATTTACTCATTGTCACCTGTGTGTGTGTGTTTTGTCTTTGTAACAGGAATGGGCATTCATTTATCTCTCTTTCCTGGTAGTGAGATGGAGACTGAGACAGATACAGAGACTGATGTGGAGACGACAGAGACAGACGGACACAGAGACTGACACAGAGACAGAGACTGACATGTTTGCAGCCGTGAACGTGCCAGCCACCCCACCAGGCTCTGTTGTTCATAATCGAATGATCATTTCTTCAACTGACATTAATAAAGAGTATAATTTAAAACCCATTTTAGTGACGTGCTGTGGAAACACTCAAGACTATTTAAAGAGGAAGAAATGCCTTTGCCTTATGGTCCAAATGCCTTTTCTCACGAGGCATATCAATCACCAGTGTCAATAAACCACACCGGAGAGACAGCATGAGACGATGAGCGATTCCTTTCAACTTCCAACTATTAGCATTTTCATTGAGTGCTTCTGTTTTAAGCACAGCAATTGTGGCCTGTTTCTTTAAAGGTCAATGGTAAACAGTTAGGGGCTGATCCATCTGCATGAGCCACCTTGCGGCTTCAGCCAAGTAATAAATAAGATTATCTTCAAAGGGAGACCTAATCTGAAAGTCTGAAAGCCGGGGCCTTGAATCTTATATAGTGGTGGATTAATATGTTGGGTAGGATTCCATCAAACCACTATTAGAATAACTGATGTCTCGATTTGAGGAAGCTTGGTGTTTTTCAATTTATTGACTTCTCAAGTTGAATGGAAATTGAGTGTCTCCACGTTTTACACCTGATGATCTTAACATTTAATAGATTATTTTTAAGGATGTTTTCCATTTCATATTTGTTATGGATGAGAATGAGAAACAGATGGAATCTTTCCCCCAGCAAACACTATTCATTAACTTACTAGGCACAAACTTCACTATTGTCGAAGTGAGATCAATTGGAAACAAATCAGCGACACAGCAGGTTAAGATGTTTACATAATGTACTCTCTGGTATTTGGTTTCTAGTAGGCCCCTAGTCTAAAAAAGACTGAGCAATATGCAAAGCCTCTCTGTGTAAGCCGTCTTTTTGAGATCATTGTGGGACAATTACCCCCATTTTGTCACTTTTATGGTTTTTCTGCTAAGTAGTAACATCAATGCATGCACATGCAATTTCGATAAGGGGTGAATACAGTAGTGCAATCTTGGGCATAAAATAAAGGACATACAGATGCATTTTAACAAAACTACTCATTATTTTATCCCGGGCTGCTGATGACAGTCTCCTGAGAGAGCAGATGCTTTTTATTCTGGCTCGGGGCCTCACCGTTCCATCTCAGTAAGTGCCTCTACTTCTCCCCAGATCTGCTGTAACAACTCTCTATTCAATTATGCAGTATATTACTTTCTTGCTGCTTTTATCATTGCCATTGTCACTGAGCACTTGTCAAATCAAGGTGAAAAGAACGAAGAACAGATGTCAACTCGGATGTGTCTTTAGTCTATTAAATGTGTTTGTACTCTTAAATACATGTTTTATTAGGCAAGGACATTGAATTTACTCGTCTCTCAAAACTGTCACCCTGTCCACTTGATTTAAATCAATCATTTGGAAAGAGAATTCATCGCTGCTGCCATTGAATGATTCATTACATCGAATCGTGTAATATTGACATATAGTATTGAACCAACTCAAGCTGTGGATTACTAATGGATACATTGTGTATTGTACTATGTCTAATATTTTTCTCCTATGGAAACTTTGGAGAAAACATATCATTTTCACTTTTAAGATATGCCAAATGTGTGAGGCTCAGCCAATGCAAATGCCTTGCGTGGCTCATTCAATTAATTATGGCTCCATCATGTCAAACGTTCCCAAAACTGTGGTTGAACACATTATTGCACTTGTCAGCTCTTTCCTGATGAATGTATTTGTCTCTAGAGACTGCCAGACACAAATGAAACCATAATGTGCCATAATGTGTTCAAAGATTCTGTTTAGCATCTGGAGGGCGACATCAACATCATCTCATATTTATCTACCATCAACATGCATGTCACTACTTCAGCCATGAGATGAGGCTGAATAATATTAACGGACCTTGTATATATCCTCGTTATTGTTACTTTATTGGGTTGTTATTTTCCCTTTAGATGTTTAGCCATTTAAAAAATGCATTGTTGGTTAAGGGCTCATAAGTAAGCATTTCACGGTTGTATTCGGCGCGTGTGACAAATAAAATGAGAATAAAATGTGATTTCTACATTAGATGCTGCAGGGTGGTCTTTGCACCATGCATACAACACATACTGAAAATAATCCAGACGTCTTGGCAGTACAGTGCCTTGCAAAAGTATTCATCCCCCTTGGCGTTTTTCCTATTTTGTTGCATTACAAGCTATAATTTAAATTAATTTTTATTTGGATTTCATGTAATGGACATACACAAAATAGTCCAAATTGGTGAAGTGAAATGAAAAAAAATTACTTTTTTCCAAAAAGTTGTCATATGGGTGAATTCTGAGAAATCATTGAGGAGATGGTCACCACTATTGGAATGCTGTCTGAGTGATAACGCTCACCAGGCCAAGGAGATCTAAATTGTTTTGTCACCTGTCACCCATCATTGTTTTGATACCTGTCACCATAGTCTCCACTCTGTCTTTCAACACAGCTCTTCCAAGATAATTATGCCAGTCTGGTCTGAGATCGTGAAATGGACATGTGTTCTTTAAGAAGCAGTCTCACCCACTAAACTAAAGTGTCTATTTGGGAATCTGACTTTTTGAGCAGCTGGATGTAGTTTACTGGCTGAGGTAGCAGTCGGCTCTGGAGACTCTGCCTGAGTGATGATGATAGTATCTTACTTGTAGTTACATCATACTGTTCAGAGATGACAGGAGGCGGGGTCAACAGGCGAAGAAAAGGAAGAGTTAAGCTGACATCGTTTTACTGGAGACCAGGCACTTGGAGCAGATGGGTGATTCTCCTGAGATGCTGTGATACAGTAGACTGAGAACCACTCATGGGACTGCGCTTTAACAATCCTAGGGATGGTTTCACAAGTCTAAACACAGTGTTGAGCAGCCATTGCCTAACTCATTGTGGAATGATTGAATGCCTGTTCAGTAGAGTACAGTATTGTGCAGTTATGTTCAATATAAAGCTTTGTTATCCGAATAATACACATGGACCAATACAACATAAAAACACAAAACTAACAGATTTCATAACAAATCAAATCAAATGTTAATTACACCCGAAAACAACAGGTGTGTAGACCTTACTGTGAAATACTCATTGACGAGCCCTTACAGTTCAAGAAATGGAGTTAAGAAAATATTTACAAAATAAACTAAAGTAAAAAAAAATGATAAAAAGTAACAGAATAAAATAACTATAATGAGGCTATATACAGGTGGTACCGGTACCGAGTCAATGTGCGGGGGTCCAGGTTAGTCGAGGTAATTTGTACATGTTGGTAGGGGTAAAGTGACTATGCATAGATAGTAAACAGCGAGTAGCAGCAGTGTAAAAACAAGGGGGGGGGGGTCAATGTATATAGTCTAGGTGGCCATTTGATTAATTGTTTTACGATATATGGTATGCAATCAAAGATAGGGGTATTTGTTTGCTTAAAAGAGCAGTATACATTTTTCCTGATATGACAGAAAAGAGAACTTTTAAAACAGCTACTACAGCATGCTGTGTCCAACTTGACTGGGGGAACATGAAGTATATGAAAACATCCCCATGAACATTATTGTACAGTGCTTTTGTTCAAAAGACTTAAGCAGTGGGAGTCTTTTACTGAACTCAATTTCCTTACATCCTCCTTCTAGGTGTTATCGGAAAATTGTGAATATAAAAGTTGAAATGGTATTCTTTCCATTGTAAAAAGAGAGAAGATTGCATGCCAAGTTGGCCTGGGTTGAAGTACCCACGGTGAATCACTCCTGTGAGGTTGGAGGAGAGGGGGACCATTTTTCCTTCCACCAATGGAGGAGTGAGCCAGGTTTATTACTTCAGAGAGCAGGGGGTGGCCTTTATTTCCCTGTGAAGAATCATTATTATTACCCTGCAAATTTATGGCTGGCTCCTAGAGAGGAGCTACAGGCGGAGGGACTGTCATTTCTCTAGCTGATCCATGCATTATTTATAGGTCTATGGTCCTATCATCTATTGTGCTTCATTGCTATAGATCACTGCTATAGCAGCTAACAGCAGAGGGCTTGTGAGAGACACGTTTGAGTCTCTGCTCTTCTCTTTAAGACATTCCCAGACTATCTTGTCCAACTGTTAATAATTGAATTTATTGCATGGAACATTTTGGCTGTAAGTAAAAATTATTTTTGAAAAAGACATTCAACAGCTATACTAAAGGTTACTTTTCAGTTGTAACCGCCATGGTATTATTGTAATGAACCTATTTGTTAGAGCTCTCGATCATTATGTTACATTATATTTAATAAAAGAATTACACCCAATTTTCCACTACAATTACTACTACAGCCTCCTACGCTTGGACAAAAGGGAGAAGTACGCTTTGCAGCTTTGTCATAAACCACTGTCCTACATTCACTGTGTTGGGTTCATGTGGTGGTTAATATGACTGACAAAGAGGAATACTGTAATTGGAAACATAATGTCAGAATAAGTCTGATGACCAATGAGAATATTTATCCATTGTAATAACTGTCTCATACACTGGGGACAAGAGTAATATTTTTTTCTGAGCTGGGCTTAGTCAAGTAATAGGCTTATTCATTATATGCCACCTCCTCCTTATAGGATTTGAACAACAAACACCTATAAGACTACTATCCTTAGAAGGATTGTCATAAATGATAATCCTAGCTTTCGTCAGTGATCAGTCTGTAAAAAATGCTTTGACAAGGCAACAGCTGCATCCACTTGGCTACATGGTAGAGCCCGTTCCATTTCTGACCACAGATCTAGAACCAGAGATAAAGAGGAGGCCCCTACTAGACTATGGAGCATTTGTTTGATTGTCTAAGGATGCCTCCATAACATTATAGAGCTATAAGTAGATTCATGGTGGCAATTTGTTCTTAATTAGCCAATTATATGAGGGGCTAATTAGATTGTCAGATTGTTAAGAGCCAGGGTGCCCATTCAAAACCACTGAGCCTACAGCAATTGTACTGATTAAGTTCTCTCCTATAGCCTTCAGAATCCCCTCACTGTGGCATGAAAATTCTCACAGGTTTACTGGAATGAGTATATCCCCAACTAGACAGACCATGAACAATTTTTCCTGCTGTTACCTGTGGCAGTGTACTATTTTCTGTTTTGTCAGAATGAGAATGAGTGGGCAATGGAAGTGCTTCTCACCTTCATAATTATTTTGCACTACTGCAACACTACCCAGGTCATTGTTGCAAATGAGAATGTGTTTTCAATCAACATACTGTACTGGGTAAAATGAATAAATAGACAGACTATACCTGACAGTGGTGGGTAAATACAACACACAGACCCTTGCTCACGCAGAGTGTGTTCTGACTCACCGTCAAGTGTAGATGGCCAAGGTGTGGGATAAAATGGCTAATATTCCTCCCACATTGTTCAGGGTTGCTCAACACGAGGCTCAGCCCCACCCACATGTGTGTGTGATAATCTGTTCTCTCTGTTATACCAAAGCTTCTCGCTCTGAAGTAAAGGCATGTGGGTCTCGGCATTTTTTATGCTGTATGCGGTTGGGAGTGTGCGTTCAGATCAGACAACTTTGGGATGAAAATATTTTTGTTGTCCCGCAGATTATTTGGAGATGGTCGTCTTTCTGCTTTGTATGCGTTAGCGTAGGCCTGACTATTGTATTAAAATCACATCTTTGTCGCATTGTTCACACACTCAGAATTTGCTTCTTCAAGTAGCCTACCCCTTCTCTCCTAATTAGTAGCCTACCCCTTCTTTCCTAATTAGTAGCCTACCCCTTCTCTCCTAATTAGTAGCCTACCCCTTCTCTCCTAATTAGTAGCCTACCCCTTCTCTCCTAATTAGGCGTGTGAGTTCAAGTGCGCCTAGTAGGCTTATACACTCAAAATATTTTGGGGTTCAACAAGGGTTCTTCTAAAACCCTCAAAGTTCTAATAATGGGGGGGGGGGTAGTTCAAAAACTAACCCCAAAAGGTTATTCAAAAGGTTCTTTGAGGATCCATTAAAATGGGTTATTTGAAGAACTTATAGGGGTTCCCCCACAGTTTCAATTTGAAGAACTCCTAAACGATACTCTAGGAACCTTTTCTTTTTAGAGTGTATGTGTGGTCTCAATGAAAAACTGTAGAGTAGACTGCATATGCATGGGCGGAGAACCAAGGGGAAGTGAGTTATATTTCCAAAGAAATGTACTTCCTAAATATGATTAGGCGATAGTTACTACATTGCCTAGAAATAAACATTGATCACCCATATGTGTAGCCATCTGAAAATCCTCCCACTCATAAAAGGTAGCAGTAGCTCAAGACAAATGCCAAGTCTCTTCAACTTAGCTCTCTTAAAACTAGGTGTAGCCTATTCGCTGATATACCCCAGTAATACCGATAGCCTAATTAATATTGCCTATAGGGCGCAATATTGCTGCCACCATGGCTGGCAAGTGAGCTGCATCGTCTAGGCCTAAAATCCCATTGCGGGCCTGCGGTTGGGTTCGGGACCAGTTCTTGCGGCAGCGGGTGGGAGTCGGACAGAAAGCCAGCGGGTGTGGGCGGGTGCGGTATGAAAAGCTGCGGGTGCGGAAGGGAGCGGGATTAATAAATCACTTCTGCGCCGACCTCTTCTCTGAGGACCCTTCAAATCCGCTGCAATCATCCTATTGAGACAGCTGAACAGAGTGCTTTGTGTAATAGGGTTCTTTGCAAGAGTTGTTTTTCTAAAGCCTGCAATTATTACCTGAAACAATAAGGTGCATTTTGATGTTTTCAGTGACCTGATTTGTTCTTTGTTTTGGTTTGCATCTGCTGACTTTACTTTACTATCATGTATACTTTACCTATGTCATTATACACTTTATCTGAATGTCTCAGCCCTATAAGTTAGTGATGCATTTCCATCATATTTCAGAAAGGACCTGTGTTTTTCCTGGATAGAATGCCTTCACAATATTGTACAACCTTATAAGAGAGATTGACAAAAACAAAGAGGAAACAAAAAAACTAAACGGATTCCCTTTTCATGGCTCATTGGCTTAGATAAGATTATTTTCAGAGTCCAAATAATTTCTGTAGCCTACTACTGACCCACGTTAGGAATACATTACAATACATTACAGCGGTTTGAGTGTAGAGTCATGAAGGGAGATGTGTGGTTTGTATTCAGAAGTAGTTTGTTGCATGAAGTCCCTGAGGTGATTATGCATACTATCTTTGGTAATAGGAACTTTTGCTCATTTCAAAATGGCAGCTTGAGTCTACTGCAAATGCTTGTGTGAAATTCATTGATTTTAAGTGTAGTGAAAAGATAGTCTTCTCAAAAATAATTTAAATTATGCTAAACTAAGCTCTCGACCCGGAAAGGAAAGTTTCACATTGTTGAGTGATTAGAAAATACATTTTTTGCACCTTGGAATTGGGAAAACTAAGTGGTGAGAGCTTCAGGTTGCCTATATTAGAGTATTCTTGAAGCCGACAGTAAGGACGTGAATTAGTTTGCAATTTTTCATTTTTAGTTCTTAGTGAAGTATTCATTATAAATTAATAGCACCATAAATGTATAAACGTATTGTTTTTGTATATTTTACCCACAACTCTTTCCAATTCTAGTATATAAAATATATCTGAGGGATATGGTCCATTCTCAGGAGATGAGGCTTCTCTTTTATTATTCAATATAGTTGACTACTACACATTGGTCATGTCCGAATACCCATTCTAGCATACTACACACTTAAACTGCATACTATTTAGGCTACTCATTGTTGCATACTATTTAGCATGTATTGTTTAGTATATGCAGTATGTCACAGCCTGATTGGCTGAGTAGTTGGGGCTGGGCAGAGTGCGGGTAGTTTTTTCTAAATTCAACAGACATCCATCGCATTAACCAGCCTGATAATAGCTTATTTCCGATTTGATTAATTTCTCTAAACTCTGAATAGAATAGGTTTGGAGATATATGCCTTCTCAGGCTGGTTATAGGCAGACTATCACATTAGACCTATACTGTAGTGTCACGTTCTGACCAGTATGAGGGTTATTTTGTTAGTGTAGGCTGGTCAGGACATGGCAGAGGGTATTTGGTTTATGTGGTTCGGGGTGTGTGTATTATGTAGAGGGTAGTTGATTTATGTATTCCGGAGGTTTTGGTCACTGCCCTGTTAGTCTATGTTCTTTCTAGTTAGTCTGTTTCTATGTTTAGTTAATTGGGGTGTGGACTCTCAATTGAAGGCAGGTGTTGTCTAGTTGCCTTTGATTGAGAGTCCTATATATTAGGGTGTGTTTGTAATTTGTGGGAGGTTGTCACTTGAATTGCTGTCTTGTGCCTTCAAGTCTGTCTTCGTCGTCCATCGTTTTGTTTTGTTTGTAGTAGTGTTTTCATTAAAAAGTTAATTATAAGCACTCAACCCGCTGCGCCTTGGTCCATTCCTGACGACCGTCGTTACATGTAGTAGACCATATAGCCCATCTATCCTATTTAAAAAGGACTGTAGACAGAAACAGATCATTTGGTTCCATTTCAACATATTTATTAGTGAAACCAAAGAGATGTAACATACAGTATCAGTCAAAAGTTTGGACACACCTACTCATTCAAGGGTTTTTCTTTATTTCTACTATTTTCAACATTGCAGAATAATGGCGAAGACATCAAAACTATGAAATACCACATATGGAATCATGTAGTAACCAAAAAATATATTTCATATTTGAGATTCTTCAAGTAGCCACCCTTTGCCTTGATGACAGCTTTGCACACTCTTGGCATTCTCTCAACCAGCTTCATGAGGCAGTCACCTGGAATGCATTTCAATTAACAGGTGTGCCTTGTTAAAAAGTTAATTTGTGGAATTTATTTCCTTCTTAATGCGTTTGAGCCAATCAGTTGTGTTGTGACAATGTAGGGGTGGTATACAGAAGACAGCCCTATTTGGTAAAAGCCCAAGTCCATATTATGGCAATAACAGATCAAATAAGCAAAGAGAAACGACAGTCCATCATTACTTTAAGACATGAAGGTCAGTCAATACAGGACACTTCAAGAACTTTGAAAGTTTCTTCAAGTGCAGTCGCAAAAACCATCAAGCGCTATGATGAAACTGTCTCTCATGAAGACCACCACAGGAAAGGAAGACCCAGAGTTACCTCTGCTGCAAAGGATAAGTTCATTAGAGTTACCAGCCCCAGAAATTGCAGCCCAAATAAATGCTTCACAGAGTTCAAGTAACAGACACATCTCAACATCAACTGTTCAGAGGAGACTGCGTGAATCAGGCCTTCATGGTCAAATTGCTGCAAAGAAACCACTACTAAAGGACACCAATAAGAAGAAGAGATTTGCTTGGGCCAAGAAACACGAGCAATGGACATTAGACAGGTGGAAATCTGTCCTTTGGTCTGAGGAGTCTAAATTTGAAATTTCTGGTTCCAACCGCCGTGTCTTTGTAAGACGCAGAGTAGGTGAATGGATGTTCTCTGCATGTGTGGTTCCCACCGTGAAGCATGGAGGAGGAGGTATGATGGTGTGGGGGTGCTTTGCTGGTGACACTGTCAGCGATTTATTTAGAATTCAAGGCACACTTAATCAGCATGGATACCATAGCATTCTGCAGTGATTCGCCATCCCATCTGGTTTGCGCTTAGTCGGACTATCATTTGTTTTTCAACAGAACAATGCCCCAACACACCTCCAGGTAGTGTAAGGGCTATTTGACCAAGAAGAAGAGTGATTGAGTGCTGCATCAGATGACCTGGCCTCCACAATCAACCCAATTGAGATGGTTTGGGATGGGTTGGACTGCAGAGTGAAGGAAAAACAGACAATAAGTGCTCAACATGTGGGAACTCCTTCAAGCCTGTTGGAAAAGCATTCCATGTGAAGCTGATTGAGAGAATGCCAAGAGTGTGCAAAGCTGTTGTCAAAGCAAAGGTGGCTACTTTGAGGAATCTCAAATATAAAATACCTTTTGATTTGTTTAACACTTTTTTGGTTACTGCATGATTCCATGTGTTAATTCATAGTTTTGATGTCTTCACTATTATTCTATAATGTAGAAAATAGTAAAAATAAAGAAACCCTGGAGTGAGTAGGTTTGTCCAAACTTTTGACTGGTACTGTAAATAAATGTAATCAAATAGCCTAGTACACACAACAAAACTTTTTGAATGTTCAAATCAAAAGGCTATTGCACAGAAAAACGTGGCCACTCGAGTGCATCGCCAATTCAGATCCGCTGGACACATTCATAAATCAAAAGATGGTTTTGTATTTAGTTTAAAAGCTCAGATGATGACCAAAAGAACAATAAACACTTTTCAGTGAGAAAACAGAAATCCACTTTGGATTAAAAAAAAGGTTTTCAAAGATGTAGCCTACGATGCAATACTCATGATCATTTTGAGGAGAACAAAAACGACATAGCCTACACACCACAGCAGAAGTTTCGGGCCTCTTCCCAATTAAGTAGTCTAGATTTTTTGTTGGCTACTTGAAGAGAACTAGGGCCTATCACTCGCAACCCACCTTTTCCAATGCATTGTGGAAAAGTGGGCATTGAATTGTACTTGATGAAGAACCGAAGTTTGGTTTAAATGCCAGGATGTTAAACTTACTCGATTTTCTAAATGTTGCATACTATATGTTCTACTTTCGCATACTGAGAATGCGTCATGCATGAATGCGTTGTTTCCCGCTAGTCGTTGATTTTGGTAGCGCATCCCCATATCTAGCATAATTGATCACTGTTGGAAAAGCATTCCAGGTGAAGTTGGTTGAGAGAATGCCAAGAGTGTGCAAATCTGTCATCAAGGCAAAGGGTGGCTACTTTGAAGAATCTCAAATATAAAATATATTTTGATTTGTTTAACACTTTTTTGGTTACTACACGATTCTATGTGTGTTATTTCATAGTTTTGATGTGTTTACTATTATTCTACAATGTAGAAAATAGTACAAATAAAGAAAAACACTTGAATGATTAGGAGCTGTTCAAACTTTTGACGGTTACTGTATATGATAATAAACATATACCCTTTGTAGAGGCATGACTATATGGTGAGCGTGGACAGTAGATAGCAATATTTCCTAACCAACCCTGAAGAAGCATTTAATGGCCATTTGCACGAGGGAAGCGTTCCCCTTCATGAGTGATACAGTAAGATTTAAAGATAACAGTTAGGTTTTTGAAGCAGACTGAAACCGATGCTGCTGAACGTGAAGGTATGTCCTAAATGGCACACTATTCCCTATAGTGCACTACTAGTGAAAGTCTACACACCCCTTGCAGTCTTAACATTGTGCTGCCTTAAAAATTAAATCTAAAAAGGATTGAATTAGAGTGAAAGAAGTTATAGAAAATGTTCCTAATAAAATGTTTTAATAAAATGAAGACATCTTGATTGTGTATGTCTTCACACCACAGAGTTAATACTTGGTGGAGGCACTTTTGGCAGCCATTACAGCTGTGAATCATTTTGAATAAGATTCTACCAACTTTGCATAATTCTTAGGGGAACATACACTGAGTGTAGAAAACATTCTGAACACCTGCTCTTTCCATGACATAGACTGACCAGGTGAATCCAGGTGAAAACTATGATCCCTTATTGATGTCACCTGTTAAATCCACTTTAATCGATGTAGATGAAGGGGAGGAGACGGGTTACTTGAAAATACAGAGGGTTTTACTCTGTGTTGAGTTGTATTGGATTTGACCCAAACCTGTAGTTTTTAATCCAAAAATATAATTATAATATCTTTGCCGTGTTGTCTTGTAGTATTACTTAACAGCCTTGTTGCAAACCGAATGGATGATTTGAAGTGGACTTCTTTTCCAAATCAAATAAAACAAAATGTTATTTGTCACATACACATGGTTAGCAGATGTTAATGCGAGTGTAGCGAAATGTTTGTGCTTCTAGTTCCGACAGTGCAGTAATATATAACAAGTAATCTAACAATTCCCCAACAACTACCTAATACACACAAATCTAAAGGGGTGAATGAGAATATGTACACGATGAGCGATGGCCGAGAGGTATAGGCAAGGTGCAATAGATGGTATAAAATACAGTATATACATGTGATATGAGTAATGTAAGATATGTAAAGATTATTAAAGTGGCATTATTTAGAGTGCATTGTATAAAGTGACTAGTGATCCATTTATTAAAGTGGCCAGTGATTGGGTCTCAATGTAGGCAGCAGCCTCTCTGAGTTAGTGATTGCTGTTTAGCAGTCTGATGACCTTGAGATAGAAGCTGTTTTTCAGTCTCTGGGTCCCAGCTTTGATGCACCTGTACTGACCTCGCCTTCTGGATGGTAACAGTGTGAACATGCAGTGGCTCGGGTGGTCGATGTCCTTTATGATCTTTTTGGCCTTCCTGTGACATCGGGTGCTGTAGGTATCATGGAGGGCAGGTAGTTTACCCCCGGTGATGCGTTGTGCAGACCGCACCACCCTCTGGAGAGCCTTGCGGTTGAGGGCGGTGCAGTTGCCGTACCAAGCTGTGATACAGCCCGACAGGATGCTCTTGATTGTGCATTTGTAAAAGTTTGTCAGGGTTTTGGGTGACAAGCCAAATTTCTTCAGCCTCCTGAGGTTGAAGAGGCGCTGTTGCGCCTTCTTCACCAAACTGTCTGTGTGGGTGGACCATTTCAGTTTGTCTGTGATGTGTATGCCGAGGAACTTAAAACTTTCCACCTTCTCCACTGCTGTCCCTTCGATGTGGATAGGGGGGTGCTCCCTCTGCTGTTTCCTGAAGTCCACAATCATCTCTTTTGTTTTGTTGACATTGAGTGAAAGGTTGTTTTCCTGACACAACACTCCGAGTGCTCTCACCTCCTCCCTGTAGGCTCTCGTCATTGTTGGTAATCAAACCCACTACTGTTGTGTTGTCTGCAAACTTGATGATTGAGTTGGAGGCGTGCATGGCCACGCAGTCATGGGTGAACAGGGAGTACAAGAGGGGGCTGAGCTCGCACCCTTGTGGGGCCCCAGTGTTGAGGGTCAGCAAAGTGGAGATGTTGTTTCCTACCTTCTCCACCTGGGGGCGGCCCGTCAGAAAGTCCAGAACCCAATTGCACAGGGCGGGGTTGAGACCCAGGACCTCCAGCTTGATGATGAGCTTGGAGGGAACTATGGTCTTGAATGCTGAGCTGTAGTCAATGAACAGCATTCTTACATAGGTATTCCTTTTGTCCAGATGGGAAAGGGCAGTGTGCAGTGTGATGGCAATTGTGTCGTCTGTGGACCTGTTGGGGCGGTATGCAAATTGAGTGTGTCTAGGGTGACAGATAAGGTGGAGGTGATAGGATCCTTGACTACTCTCTCAAAGCACTTCATGATGACAGAAGTGAGTGTTACTGGGCGGTAGTCATTTAGTTCAGTTGTCTTTGCCTTCTTGGGTACAGGAACAATGGTAGCCATCTTAAAGCATGTGGGGACAACAGACTGGGATAGGGAGCGATCGAATATGTCCGTAAACACACCAGCCAGCTGGTCTGGGCATGCTTTGAGGATGCGGCTAGGGATGCCGTCTGGGCCAGCAGCCTTGAGAGGGTTAACACATTTAAATGTTTTACTTACATCAACCACGGAGAAGGAGAGGGGGGGTGCGCAATCCTTGTTAGCGGGCTGCGACGGTGGCACTGTATTATCCTCAAAGCGGGCAAAGAAGGTGTTAGTTTGTCTGGAAGCGTGATGTCAGTGTCCGTCGCATGGCTGGATTTCTTTTTGTAGTCCGTGATTTCCTGTAGGCCCTGCCACATACATCTCGTGTCTGAGCCATTGAATTGCGACTCCACCTTGTCCCTGTACTGGCATTTTGCTTGTTTGATTGCCTTGCGGAGGGAATAGCTACACTGTTTATATTCAGACATGTTTCCAGACCTCTTTCCATGGTTAAATGCGGTGGGTTGCGCTTGCAGTTTTGCGCGAATGCCGCCATCCATCCACGGTTTCTGGTTAGGGTAGGTTTTAATAGTCACAATGGGTACAACATCTCCAATGCACTTCTTTATAAACGCACTGACCGAGTCAGCGTATAGGTCGATGTTGTTCTCCGAGGCTGACCGGTACACCAGTAATGTGGACTGAATGCAACGTTGTTGATCCCATTGTACATGTTATGGGTATGCCTGTCACTCCACTGGGGAGTTCGTTAAGATCAAAATAAAAAAGTTAGAGGAAAACCCACCTCAGTCTTCTGAAAACTGGGATAGAGTTTTATTTTGCAATGAGACAATTGCACAAGTTTTAATTCCAAAAACACATCAGAATGGCTTTCCAAGAGGTGTTGAGTGTTCCTGAATGGTCCAGTCTCAGTCCTGACTTAAATATGCTAATAAACTCAGAGACGAGGTTTGAATATTTCTCTCTATCATGATTCCCAACCAAATTTACTGAGCTTGAGCAATTTTGACAAAAACAATGGAAGTATGTTTCCCTAAGAGTTGTGCAAGGTTGGTAGAATCTTATTCTAAATGATTCACAGCTGTATTGGCTGCCAAAGGTGCTTCCACTTAAGTGAAGCCGGTGTTTGGAGGATATATTGGCACAGGTGTTGTTCGGCCCGAGAGGAAGTCGAGGGCCGGCAAACCATGCCAATATATCCTCCAAACACCGGCTTCGAGGGCTTTATCACTTTTATACAACGGGTTGCTAACATTAAAAAAATTATTGTCATATTTTCATTAAAAAAATTATTTGTATTAATTTATTCATACTATTTCATCCTTCCACGAGATTTAGTCCCGACACAACCCAAGCCAGCTGGTTGCTCGTTCTATCGGTTCGGTTGCCAGAGACGCGACCCAGTCGCTAAGTCTTTTTGTTCTAAATCAATGGACTCAACCCAGTCGTTCATTCTAAATGTTCCGTTGCCATTTTGGCTGGCAATGTTCTTATCCCTTGCTTGCTAGCTAGCCAACTTCAGCTAACAGAGTCACATCAAACAGTGCAGCCAGAATAACAGCAAAGTAGCTGTAAAGTAGCTGCATTTAATTTGTTTAAGCTGTTTTCTAGTGATTCTTGAGCTAATGATGCATGATTTCACCTGGCATACAAAATGTGCTCACTCGCCAGGACACTGTTCATTGGAGCTAGCCAACTACACGGCTAACACAATCACTTCAAACTGAAGTTGGAAAGACAGCATACTAGCTGCATTTTGTGTTTTTCTATTGGCATTTCTTTGTACATAGCCATACAAATTATGCTGATTCATGGTTTTGACTGACTGAGAAAGGCTGCCTGTCTGTCTCCTCCCAACTCCGAACTCCAACACCTTCATTACTATGGGACAGCTGGAGATCAAATTTCAATATTGAAACAATGCTGCAAATGTCGGAGTGACACACAACAAGGTTTATACAAATCTCCGTTGTTGAAAATCAATTGCTAGTCTAAAAGAAATGGGACATAATGTCTAGATGCTTTTTACAGTGGAGATCAAGTTTATATATTGCCTGGCTGGGCTGATGATACAATGAATTGAGCAGTGAGATGGAACAGAGTAAATAGGCATTTCAACATCATAAATTTAGCCAGTGGTATCTTGTGGAATAGACAATGGCTAGAATGAGGTTTTAACCAATCAGCATCCAGGATCCAACCATTGCATAGCAAGTAATATCTCTGGGGTGTGAAGACATTATGCATTCAATACACCCTCTTTTTTCTTTCTTTTTTGAAAGCCTTTCTATATTTTTTCTTTCACTTTGAAAATGTAGAGTAGGTTGTGTAGATCGATAGGAAAATATAAATGTACTCCCTTGTAGATTTAATTTTAAGGGAATGTGAAGACTGTGCAAGGGGTGTGTAGACTTTCACTAGCGACTGTAGGGCGCTATTGAGACTCAGCCGGAGGCTTTCTCCAGGGCCGGGCCTCATGCCAAAACATCCCTGCTAATGACCTCCACATACTATTTACTGTATGCCTAATCCCTGCCTCCAGCCCAGTGGAGAGAAGGGGAAGGGGTGGACCACCCTCCTCAATGAATTTCAGATATTTTTTCTTAAGTGAAAAAGTTATCCTTTTTAGATAAAACTTTACTAAATATATTCATATGTCACTAAATAATTGATTACCACACACTATTTTGCAATGAAGGTCTACAGTAACCTCAACAGCACTCTGTAGGGTAGCACCATGGTGTAGCCTGAGGACAGCTAGCTTCCGTCCTCCTCTGGGTACATTGACTTCAATACAAAACCAAGGAGGCTCATGGTTCTCACCCCCTTCTATAGACTTACACAGTAAATATGACAACTTCCGGAGGACGTTGTCATAATTATTGATTCAAAGAGAGAGAAAGACAATAGTTGAACAGTTTAAAAAAAGTAATTTATTTTAAAATGAAGGAGGAGCAAGAGAGAGAGAGAGAGAGAGAGAGAGAGAGAGAGTTGTCATTTTTTTCACTTTCACTTTCTTTACTAGCAAATGCAGCAAGCTAGTTTAGCCTACTCAAACACCCAGCTCAAACAGAGGGATGCTATGTTAGCTAGCTGGCTATGACTATCCAACACTGGAACTCTTCCAAGTCAAGGTAAGCTTTTGGTTTTACTAATTTATTACCACCGGGCCCACCGGTGTAACTGCTTACTGACTGTACTGCATGATTGTAGCGGGTTTACTAACACATTAGTTGTATTACTCATGTTGACTATGATGTTACTTTAGCTAATATGGTGACAACAATAATGGTGTAGGCTGTGTGTAGCGGTTATGATCTGAAGGTTTAGCTTGTAAAGGTTTTTTTGCCTGGTCACAGACAGCCAATGTGCTGTGCATTGCACAAACAAAGGGAAAAGGTGAGAGGAGGAGAGCGGGTAGATGTGAGAAGGAATACAATGAGCTGTTTATATGTGGCTATGAAAGTGAACTGTTTGCATATGATCAGGGGTGCATTCATTCCGCCGATTCTGTTGAAAAACGTTTCTTAAACAGAAGCAAAGGGAACAAAACGGGGATAAACATACATAAATTTGTCCAATACAAACTCTTGTTTGCAACTGTTGGACTAATGATTACACCCAAGATCAGCTAGATGCAGGCAAGATTGTGCAAGGCGGTATTGAACGTGTCAGTCTGTCCATGTGTCACTGTCTGTCACCTCATATCTTTCTCTCAACCTGTGTGCACCTACATTGTAAACTTTCATTCATAGGCTAGGTTGTAGCAACCTCATGATGGGTATAGGGAAAATTAGAGTATGATGTAGTAGCCTAAACCTATCACTATCATTGAATTGGATGAATGTAATATGAATGACAGTCCTCCCATATGCTGTAATAGAAGGCCATGCTCATCAAAAAAATGATTGTCCTCCCTCATCTTAAACGGCACCGACCGACACTACTCCAGCTTTGAGGAATCCTTTATGAAGGGAGATTGTTTTTTAGATTAGGAAACAAATGCCTTCAATGATTTACTGTATATGTGGGAGGTGGAATACCAGAGCTGTTAGTGTCCTGTTTCTCCTTTATCTTCTCAAGATTGTTTTGCTACTGCTTGAACCAAAAAATGCCAAAAGATGTCCAGCTAGCAGAAATGCAGCGCTGCACAAACACACGTTCCTGTGGGGGAATGTAGCTTCAAATATCATCTTCTAGGCCCTAGGGAATAGTCTGTAGGGACAGACCAGCCAACTTCTCCAAGAGGTAATGAAGACATATTATTGTCTTGGCCATATGGCTCGTGCTCGTGTATTCTAGAAAATGTGTAGCTTCTCCTTGGGAGGAGAATCGGAGTCTTAATCACACACCTCGAAAGGCAGTTGTCAGCGTTAACAACCTCATCATATCTGTCAGAGAGACACAGTGCCCTTGAAACTGTATTGATCTGCTTTGAAGAACTTCGCCAGACCATTGTTAGCCAACCTAGAAACACTTTTTGTTTACATGGAGTGTTCAAAAAACAAGGCTCTAAACCACAATGTCCAAGTAGAATGTACCTGAGACGTCAGCAGCAAGCAAAATTGCCACCGATAATGGAGACCCATCTACGACGTTTGTATCCATCATACATTTCCATATAGTGTTGTATCCACTGGCACATTGGCTCATCACAACGGATGATACACGCATTATAAGTCCACTATTTCAGAAGCATTTATATGTCAGAATGTATCAGCTGCAGTCCAGACATTACATGGTTCTGATATGTAATGACACAGACGTTAGGACTGAGATGGGTGTATGAAGGAGCTCGCAGCAAATTTGTCTCATCATGCCTCATCCTGCATTTCACTTTGGGGCAAGGACAAACCGTAATGCCTCAGTCGGTCTGGTAATTATTTCTGCTCCTCTTCCTTTTCCATGCCCAATCCCAACCATGCACTGGCGGCATCCCAAATAACACCCAATTCCCTAAATAGTGCACTACTTTTTGACTTTTGAGTCCTATGGGTCCTGGTCAAAAGTAGTGCACTATAACGGGAATAGGGCGCCATTTGGGACATGGCCAATGGTAGCCCGGGCCTGCTTCTCATCTCCCAGAGGACATGACACTAGAATAGCTATATAGCAATCTTAAGACTGTGCAAATGGGGATTGGGAACAATCTTAGATTTGATTAGATTTCTCCAAATTAAGAAAAGGAATTCCGTGAAATCGTACAATGTTATCGCTCAGGTCAAATTGCCCCTCACGATTGTGTTCCCCTGATAAACCTTGATGGTGCGTCACATAGTTTGGAACGACCATGCTTTGTTGTAGATTACATCTCTCTCTCCCCTCCCTCCCTCAATCTGTGTGTATGTCTGTCTCTCTCCCTCTATATTTGTGCGTGAGAGAGAGAAAGAGAGAGAGACAGAGAGAGGGGGAGGGAGAGGGAGAGAGGGAAAGGGAAAGGGAGGATAGCGAAAAAGAGAGAGTGGGGGAAAGGAGAGAGAATGAGAGAGGGGGGAAGGAGGGAGAATGAGAGAGAGGGGGGAAAGGAGAGAGAATGAGAGAGAGGGGGGAAAGGAGAGAGAGGGGGGAAAGGAGAGAGAATGAGAGAGAGGGGGGAAGGAGAGAGAATGAGAGAGAGAGTATTTTGTTATGATAGAAGGTGTATAATACTAATGCAAATAGTTTATAGGGGTGCTTTGCATCTGCAATATGAAGGAATGCATATTCCTTTTGATAGCAGTTTGCAACATATTCTGCAATTCCTCAGGGAAGGGATAGATCTTACCCCATGGCACTCCCTATGCAGCCAGTTTCCCATCACATTCACATCATGGCTCCAACATCTCTAAGCACAAAAGCTTTCATGGTAGCCTGTGTTCAACAGATAAAGACAGAACAATGGCACTAATAGGCCACAGAGAGACTCCATAATCACTGTCTCAGAGACACGCATTTGTTCTCACAAAGGCTAAATGTATTTTGAGTGGCAGATTAGCAATGTCGGTCAGGGGCCCAGCATTGTGAGCTATGAAAGGCATGGTAAATGTGGGTTTGGATGATAATTTACACTGTCTCAGACTAAATGGCTGACAAAAAAACATAAAACAAGCCACATTGCATAGGCTTAGTTTGGAGATTTGTGTGTTTCACAATTTGTTGATTATAGGAAACATTGTAATCTCATTATGTATTTTTTTGCATGGCCTCTCAATTCCTTTGATCATTGAAGTAGTGTAGTGTATGAATGTTTGGTGTTGCTAGTCCCTCTTTTGTCTGGGTTCAAACAAAAGACTTTGCTCTCTACATAGTCATGCAATGGGTTTCGCTTGTATTCCCTCAGATAGCAGGACACATCAGCTTCTGCATGACAATTCACCCAGATACTCTACAATACCACACTCAGGGTACTGATGCAGGAAACAGGGATGGTCCTTTCAGGAGAGAAGAGTCACTCAAACAATACTGTGTAGGATCTTGTTCAAACATGTAACACTTCCACAAAGGAGAGGCACTCAGTAGTTTATTTGTAGGCTTAGTATTCCACGTTTCTTCAACCTGGATATTGTGAATTAATCATGTTGCGTAACGTCAAATTTGAATTAATTCAACTATTTCCATCTGGGCATGCATTTGGGTAGTATATTTTAGTTTTTGTAAAAGATTCTTTCCCCGGATGGAGCGCAAATGCCAGAAAATCTATTGACTGAAACATTTATATTGAGAAATTTGCTTTACAGGTTCATTGATTTAGTCTGCCATCTAGGGACTGCCTCAGGTAGCACACAATCTTCACTTACCCAGTTCACGCTGAACACAGTAAATCATTAGAGCCCATAGTACAAGTATTTTGATATGTAAGTATGATAAATATGTATTTATGTATAGAATGCAGCATTCTACGTATCAGACAATGCTCCAGTAAAGGCACAGACAGTGATCAATCAAAATACTGTACTGGCAATCTAACGGGGTCACAGTGTGCTGATTGAACCCTTGAAAGTTGCTTGAATAGACAGACAGTGACACGCCAGACAGTGACCACTTCTCCTGTTCGCATTAACATAAGAACTCACTAAATCCAACCATGGAACATGTTCGATTTTCAGTCTGTCTCACAGTTGTACAGGGTTCTAGAACTCAGTATATAAAGCCTCGGGGTGGCAATCCCATAATGTCCCCAGCTCTCTCCTCTTGGGGTGTAAACACTGTGAAGACAGATTAGTTCTGCTGCAGCAGTTAAAGCAGATTAGCAGAGATTATTAACAAGCATGTTGGATTAGGCAGACAGTATCATTTCATCATTTTCACATATCCAGCTCAAGCAATTAAAGCAGTGGTTGGGGAACAGTGCTGGCGCAAACTTGATCTGTTCATTTCTCAAGATTTTAGATGTGTATTGAAGTGTGGAACCACATTAGAGTAACTACCAGCTGGTCTTTGCTTTTTTAGATTTGACTGCTGTTACCTTTAAGAACTATATTCATTGAGTATGGCTTTGGTGTGTCATGCTGGTGCATATTTTGTATCTTATTTCTTTCTACATCCATGCAATAATGAAGTCCTCGTGCAATGACTCATACTGTAGTCTTCTTGGTATTATATGCACATCAACAAGCATCACAGGAACTGTTACATAAAGTCTATTCAAATTACAGCAATATTGTTTTGTGTGTGCATTTCTTCTAATCTCCTGTCCATCTATCTCCTCCGCCCAAGGTTAAGATAAACCGTGGCTGGGCTCCGCAGTGTCCATCACAAGGAAAGAAGGATTGACCCATCCTGAGAAGCTGCCAGGATCCAATCTTCTGGGTCTCAATTAAAGGCAGATTTACTGACATCAGTACCGGTTCAGTGTGTGTAATTACATACAAGCTGTTCCGTAAGGAGATAATGCAGGGGTTTATCGGAACGGCTACTAATTGGAGGCCTTCACTTTCTCGGTTTGTGCCCATGACTTGAACTGTGGATGTCTGTCAGTGTCCTTAGGGTGTTGTGGTTAACTCTGTACACTGGCAATCAATCATTTACCCATGTGAACTATGATCTACCCTATTTTCTGCATACTTAATACTGCAATAACGACATACTGAGGCATGGTGGCATGGTGTCCTCCTGCATCTAAAGAACTGAAGCTCAAGCTGAACCCTGCAACACCGTGTTCGACTATTAGACAAGACCAAGACCAAGTGCCTAGATAGATCTTTCTCTGGCAGTTACATGTGTTGCTTATCAGATTTCCAGGTTATGATATTACAGGTTATTATAAACCCATTGATTTTCTCTGATAAGTGATTTTCCTTAGACAGAGGTCATTTTTGCCTTAAAAGGATTTTAATGATGAGGATATCTATCTGTTATGATGAGTATTGATCTTCGATAAGGACCACACTAGAAGGAAGCCACTTGACAAAAACTGGTTGAATGAACGTTGTTTCCACGTCCTTTCAGCCAAAAAATCCATTGTGATGACGTTGAATCAACATGGAAAACTGATTAGATTTTTTAAAAGTCAGCAAAATAAGGGAATTAGAATGTTTTTATTGATTCCACATTTAATTCACATTAGTTGACAACTCAACCAAATGTAAATCAAAACTAGACGTTGAACATTGAATACAATAGTTGAGAAGAATATTTAGGGATATTATGCACACCTCCTTCATGTAAAACATGCTTTAAACTAATACGTCAGTAAGATTCCTCCAATAAATAAAATCCTAGGAATTGTCAATTCCTTAGCCAATAAGTGATATTCATTCATTGGTCAATGAAGTGCCAGGGAGATAGGAAACCAGCAGCAGGGCTACATGAGGACAGGAGTACTGAACTCCTGGTTTGCTCTGAGAACCTTGTTTTCTGTAGGAGGCCTTCATTGCCATCTAGTGGTCATAAAGATGTGGGTTACAGCTCCCTCCAAATAGTACTATGACATCTGGTAAACTATTTTATTTGCAAGAATCATAATATGATATTGTATTTACAATGCTTGCCTTTGGGTAAAGACATCATTGCTAATTTGGCAAACAAGACAGTATGGGCCAAAGATTTCAACAAGCACAACACTATTTGTTTAAATAAATCAGACAAAAAATACAAAATGTCAAGATATACACATCAACATTAACCTATAAATAAGCCCATTTCTGCCATTAAAAGGTTTAGTCCCCTGTCCCATCTATCATTTCCTCATCCTTGCTGATTTTAATCTCATTTTCCTTTACTCCTCCCTCCTCTGCTACGCACAGCTTACCAGAGACTACCCCTATGGCTCCACTCTGTCTCTCCTTTTCCTCCGAGTCCAGCTGTTTGTAATTGAAGTAGTTCATGAGTACATGTATTTCTCATCGTCAAAGATATCCACCAAAAACCTTGCAGAGCGAGTAAGCAGCACTCACTGTAGGACCTCCATGGACAGCTCTTTGGCTATCAATTATGCTTACACCAATTAGACTACAATGCTTAGAGTTTTCAAGAACACAAAATGTATATCAAGTACAAAACACGGTGTACAAAACATTAGGAACACCACTTTCCATGACATAGACTGACCAGGTGAATCCAGGTGAAAGCTACGATCCCTTATTGAGGTCACCAGTTAAATCCACTTCAATCAGTATAGATGAAGGGGAAGAGACAGGTTAAAGAAGGATTTTTAAGCCTTGAGACAATTGAGACATGGAATGTGTAGATTTAAGTGCCTTTGAACGGGGTATGGTAGCAGGTGACAGGCGCACAGGTCTGAGTGTGTCAAGAACTGCAACGCTGCTGGGTTTTTCACGCTCAACAGTTTCCCGTGTGTATCAATAATGGTGCACCACACCCAAAGGACATCCAGCCAACTTGACACACCTGTGGGAATCACTGGAGTTAACATGGGTCAGCATCCCTGTGGAACGCTTTTGACACCTTGCGGAGTCTATTCTCTGACGAATGGAGTCTGTTCTGAGGGCAACAGGGGTTGCAATTGAATATTTGGAAGGTGTTCCTAATGTTTTGTACACTGTGTATATTTACAAAGGTATCTACCAATGTATGAATATATTTCCTAAAATGGTCAATTCACTCACCTGAGATTGGGGGACCCAGAAGCACAGGTCAACAATTGATGATGGTGACCAGTCCTACTGCGCTTGAGAATTGCTGTGCTCCCAGCAGATCCATCAGGACCTCAAAGAGCAGGGCACACACCATGCTGAAAACCATGCCAAAGACAGCATACACCACCAGGCCTGCATACCCCAAGTAGTCAGCAAAGAGCAGGCAGAGTAAGTGACACACACCGTTGTATGCCACAGAGAAACTGAAGAAGTACTGGATCCTGGGCCGGATCCACTTGGTGTTAGCGATGAGGCCTGTCCCTGGCATGGCAAACATGTTCACTAAGAAAAAGATGGTTCTGCTCTGCTTCTGCTCTGCTTCACTTAGAAGGCCCCCTGCCTCAAGGTTGGCATTGTCCTCAGTGGACCCTGTCTTTCTCGTGGTTGTTCCATTGGAGGCTGTGACAGGATCTTTTTTTAACTGTTTATTTTAACGGGTCTAATCAGGGCTCCAGCAACACAGAAGTTCATCACTATGGCTCCCAGGATCATGAAAGCTCCCCTCCATCCAAAGTTATCAAACAGGAACTTATTGAGTGGATCCAGAGTGGAGAAGAATACCGGACTTCCTGTGATGGCTAGGCCATGTGCCGTTGGTCATTTGAGCTAGAAGTACTTTCATATGACTGTGAGAGAAGGCTGTAGGGTGAAAGAGAGGCTGGAACCTCTAAAAAGGAAAAGTTACTTTATCAATCAATAAATCAATCTATCATCAATGATGTTCCGCCAAATGTAAATCACACTGGTTGGATGACATTGATGGTGTCACTGAACATTTTGAAGATAAAAAATATATTGCCTGCCAATCTGTCTGATAACATGTCACTCAAACATCACAAAAACTGTCAGACTGAGTACAAAGAGTTCTCAAGCCAAGCTTAGACTCAGCGTGCTGTTGTGTGCTTACTGAGCTCTCTTCCTTCCCGTTTGTCTGACATATGACTTTATTGTAATTTCACCAATCTCTGCCCTATCTGAAAATACTTTAAGGGTTTTAGTGGGGGATGCCTAAAGCATGAGCTGTTTGTTTGCTGGTATGCTAGTTTTCCAAATACTGTGCATGTAAAATTCTTGTCTAATCAGAGAGGGGGAAGAATATCCCAAAGCAACCTTTGTGATCTAATGGTCTAACAGACCATTAGCAGGCCCACATAGTGAAGGTCTGTCGTTGAACTATCCCCAACCTAGAGCATTGACCCTAAGTGATCAAAGACTATTCTTCTCTATGGCGTACATGACAGAATTACTCTAAAAGCACCCTCTTCCATAGACTTACACAGTAATTATGACAACTTCCGGAGGACGTACTCCAACCTATCAGAGCTGACCCAATCAAAAGATCAGAGAATTAATCTTGTACTGGAAGCATAAATACAGCTAGCTAGCACTGCAGTGCATAAAATGTGTCAAGTAGCTGACTCAGAGAGAGAAAGACAATAATTTTACAGTTTTCAACAAATTAAGTTCTTCAAAAATGAAGGAGAAGCAAGAGAGAGAGAGTATTTTATTTTCTCACTTTCACTTACCTACTCAAACAGCCTCCACAAACAGAGAGGGATGCTATGTTAGCTAGCTGGCTATGTCTATCCAACACTGGAACTACAAGTCAAGGTAAGCTTTTGGTTTTATTAATATATTGCCACCGGGGCCAGACGGTGTAACTGCTAAACTGCTTGCTGTACACTGTACTGTATGATTTAGCGGGTTTATTAACGAGTTAGTTCTAGTAGCTAGCTATGTTGACTATGATGCATTAGCAAATATGGTGAAGATGTAGGCTGTGTGTAGCGGTTAGCGGTGATGGTATGAAGGTTTGGCTTGGAAAGGTTTTTTCGCCTGGTCACAGACAGCTGTTGTATTGTGCACTGAAGTCCACAAGTGAAGGGAAAAGGTGAGAGGAGGAGAGCGCGTACATGCAAGAAGGAATTATACAACAAGCAAATGATCATGCTGTTTGTATGTGGCTGCAATGAAAGTGAACTGTGTTCATTCCGCTGATTCTGTTGAAAAACCTTTCTTAAAACGGAAGCACGAGGATAAACATACCCGATTTCTCGTTTGCAACTGTTGGACTAATGACTACACCCTAGATCAGCTAGATGCAGACAAAAGTGTGCAAGGTGGTATTGAATGTGTCACTGTCTGTCACCTCGATTACTCCGTTTTTTCTCTCTTAGGCTAGGTTGTAACAAACTTATTTGTATTTATTATGCATCCCCATTAACCGCTGCCAAGGCAGCAGCTACTCTTCCTGTGGTCCAGCAAAATCAAGACAGTTCATACAATTTTAAAAACATAACAATACATTCACAGATTTCACAACACACCGTGTGCCCTCAGGCCCCTACTCCACCACTACCACATATCTACAGTACTAAATCCATGTGTATGTGTGTATAGTGTGCATGTTATCGTGTGTGTGTATGCATGTGTCTGTGCCTATGTTTGTGTTGCTTCACAGTCCCCGCTGTTCCATAAGGTGTATTTTTTAAAATCTAATTTTACAGCTTGCATCAGTTACTTAATGTGGAATAGAGTTCCATGTAGTCATGGCTCTATGTAGTACTGTGTGCTTCCCATAGTCTGTTCTGGACTTGGGGATTGTGATGAGACCTCAGGTGGCATGTCTTGTGGAGTATGCATGGGTGTCCGAACTGTGTGCTATAGTTTAAACAGATAGCTCTGTGAATTCAGCTTGTCAACACTTTATACAAAAACAAGTAGTGAGCCATGAGAGATTGACATGGATATCATTAATGTTAGCTCCCCGTGTACAGCTCGATCTTTGTGGCACTTAACCACACGACTGAACAGTAGTCCAGGTGCGACAATTAAGAAGGCAGAGCAGCGCTTTATTATGGACAGACTTCTCCCCATCTTAGCTACTGTTGTATCAATAGGTTTTGACCATGACAGTTTACAATCTAGGGTTACTCCAAGCAGTTTAGTCACCTCAACTTGCTCAATTTCTACATTATTCATTACAATATTTAGTGGAGGTTTGGGGTTTAGTGAACGATTTGTCCCAAATACAATGCTTTTAGTTTTTGAAATATTTAGGACTAACTTATTCCTTGCCACCCATTCTGAAACTAACTGCAGCTCTTTGTTAAGTGTTGCAGTCATTTAATTCACCCTAACCCTAGTAGGCTTAAACTGAATATATGGCAAATAGGAGTGGCACTATCGTCCACTATTATCCTCAGTAATTTTCCATCCCAGCTGTCAGACCCCAGTGGCTTGTCATTGTTGATAGACAACAATACGTTTTTCACCTCTTCTACACTCACTTTACGGAATTCAAAAGTACAATGCTTGCCTTTCATAATTTGGTCAGATATAATTGGATGTGTAGTGTCAGTGTTTGTTACTGGCATGTCATGCCTAAGTTTGCTAATCTTGCCAGTGAAAAAAATCATTAAAGTGATTGGCAATATGAATAAGCCATCTGATTAAATGAATGATGGAGCTGAGTTTGCCTTTTTGCCCAACATTTCATTTAATCTTTGTTTCATAGTATAGTTTCTTCTTTATTTAGTTTAGTCACATGATTTCTCAATTTGCATTACCTTTGCCAATCTGTTGTGCTGCCAAACTTATTTGCCATACCTTTTACCTCATCCCTTTCAACCATACAATTTTTCAATTCCTCATCAATCCATGGGGATTTAACAGTTGTTGCAGTCATTTTCTTAATTGGTGCATGCTTATTAGTAACTGGAAGAAGCAATTTCATAAATGTGTCAAGTACAGCATCTGGTTGCTCCTCATTACATACCACAGACTAGCAAATATTATTTACATCAACATAAGAATCACTGCAAAACTTATTGTATGACCTAGGCCCCTTTTTTCTCAATTTCCACCTTAATGATGTGCCCAAAGTAAACTGCCTGTTGCTCAGGCCCTGAAGCCAGGATATGCATATAATTGGTACCATTGGAAAGAAACACTTTGGAGTTTGTAGAAATGTTAAAATAATGTAGGAAAATATAACACAATAGATATGGTAGGAGGAAGAAAAACCATCCTCTTACAATGGCAAGTATAAGGTAATACGGGAAAAAATGCTCCCTGGATGTAATTCCTATGGCTTCCACAGGGTGTCAGCAGTCTATGTTCAAGGTTTCAGGCTTGTAACTTCAAAAATGAATAAGAAATAACAGTTTTAGTAGAAGGACACAGTCTTGGAAATTCGTGTTTGCGATCGCCATGATGACAGGATGCACCTGCTAAAATCGGTTTCCTATTGAACATAATTCTTTCCGTAAGAAATATTATAGTTTGATTACATTTTAGGGTATCTGAGGAGTAAATAGAAACGTATTTTGACTTGTTGAAGTTTAGGGGTAGAATTTCGGATTCCTTTCTCTGCATGTTGAACGAGTGGATTACTAAAATCGATGGCATCAACTAAACAGACTTTTTGGGATATAAAGAAGGATTTTTATCTAACAAAACGACACTACATGTTATAACTGGGACCCTTTGAATGACAAATCAGAGGAAGATTTTCAAAAAGTAAGTGAATATTTAATCGCCATTTGTGAATTTATGAAACCTGTGCCGGTGGAAAAATACTTTGATGTGCGGCACCGTCCTCAAACAATCGCATGGCATGTTTTTGCTGTAATAGCTACAGTAAATGACATATAATGGCGCCGGAAGAAATGGCAGCAGTTTTACGGGCGCCCAACCGATTGTGCTATTATGTGGGGTTTTTTGCATTATTTGTAACTTATTTTGTACATAATGTTTCTGCAACCGTATCTTACGGCAGAAAAGAGCTTCTGGATATCAGGACAGCGATCACTCACCTCGGATTAGACAAAGATTTTTTCAACAACAAGCAAGACTCACATGATATTCTCCAAACACCCAGCATGGCCGACATCCCAGTTATTCGCAAGAGGAAGCGACGCAGGTACAGAGGACAAAGAGCCGGATGCCATCAGGACCTGCAGAAGGCGAGTAGGAAAGCTGCCGTTAAAACCTCTTACATCTAGACGTTCCGCTAGCAGAACACCTGCTCCAATATCCAATGATAGGCGTGGCGCGAATTACAAATTCCTCAAAAATACAAAAACTTCAATTTTTCAAACATATGACTATTTTACAGCATTTTAAAGACAAGACTCTCCTTTATCTAACCACACTGTCCGATTTCAAAAAGGCTTTACAGCGAAAGCAAAACATTAGATTATGTCAGCAGAGTACCCAGCCAGAAATAATCAGACACCCATTTTTCAAGCTAGCATATAATGTCACAAAAAACAAAACCACAGCTAAATGCAGCACTAACCTTTGATGATCTTCATCAGATGACACGCCTAGGACATTATGTTATACAATACATGCATGTTTTGTTCAATCAAGTTCATATTTATATAAAAAAACAGCTTTTTACATTAGCATGTGACGTTCAGAACTAGCATTCCCACCGAACACTTCCGGTGAATTTACTAAATTACTCACGATAAACGTTCACAAAAAACATAACAATTATTTTAAGAATTATAGATACAGAACTCCTCTATGCACTCGCTATGTCCGATTTTAAAATAGCTTTTCGGTGAAAGCAGATTTTGCAATATTCTAAGTAGATAGCCCGGCATCACAGGGCTAGCCATTTAGACACCCACCAAGTTTAGCCCTCACCAAAGTCAGATTTACTATAAGAAAAATGTTATTACCTTTGCTGTTCTTCGTCAGAATGCACTCCCAGGACTTCTACTTCAATAACAAATGTTGGTTTGGTTCAAAATAATCCATAGTTATATCCAAATAGCGGCGTTTTGTTTGTGCGTTCAAGACACTATCCAAGGGTGATGAAGGGTTACGCGCCCGACACGTTTCATGACAAAAAAAATCTAAATATTCCATTACCGTACTTCGAAGCATGTCAACCGCTTTTTAAAATCAATTTTTATGCAATTTTTCTCGTAAAAAAACGATAATATTCTGACCGGGAAATCGTATTTTAGTACAAAGAGAGAGAAAATAAAAACATGGTGTCCCCTCGTGCACGAGCCTCAGTCTCATAGTACTCTGACCGGCCACTATCCAAACGCGTTAATGTTTTTCAGCCAGGGCCTGCAAAGCAACCATTCAGCTTTTTGCCGCCTTCTGGGAGCCCATGGGAGCCGTAGGAAGTGTCACGTAACAGCAGAGATCCCCTGTTTTGGATAGAGATGATCAAGGAGGCCAAGAAATGGTCAGACAGGGTACTTCCTGTACAGAATCTTCTCAGGTTTTGGCCTGCCAAATGAGTTCTGTTATACTCACAGACACCATTCAAACAGTTTTAGAAACTTTGGTGTGTTTTCTATCCAAAGTTAATAATTATATGCATATTCTAGTTTCAGGGCAGGAGTAATAATCAGATTAAATCGGGTATGTTTTTTATCCGGCCGTGAAAATACTGCCCCCTATCCATAACAGGTTAACATCAATATTACTCGCCAATGTGCAATCATTGGACAATAAATTAGACGAGGTACGATTACGAATATCCTACCAACGGGACATCAAAAACTGTAATATCCTATGTTTCACGGAATCATGGCTGAATGACGACATGGATATTCAGCTAGCGGGATACACACAGCACCGGCAAGATAGAACAGCACACTCCGGTAAGACGAGGGGGGGGCGGTCTGTGCATATTTGTAAACAACAGCTGGTGCACGAAATCAAAGGAAGTCTCTAGATTTTGCTCGCCTGAAGTAGAGTATATTGTGATACATTGCAGCCCACACTACTTGCCTAGAGAGTTCTCAGCTATACTTTTTGTGGCTGTTTATTTACCACCAAAAACAGATGTTGGCACTAAGACCGCATTCAGTCAGCTGTATAAGGAAATAAGCAAACAGGAAACCACTCACCCAGAGGCGGCGCTCCTAGTGGCCGGAGACTTTAATGCAGGGAAACTTGGGGCTACGGGTTAGCAATGAACCCTGAGACGGGATTGCTAGCAAGGCTGGAAATTCAAAACATCAAAAATCTAATAATTTCAATTTCTCAAACAATCAACTATTTTACACCATTTAAAAGATAAACATCTCCTTAATCTAACCACATTGTTCGATTTTCAAAGAGGCTTTACGGCAAAAGCATAAAGTTAGATTATGTTAGGACAGTACATAGCCACAAAAGTACAAACATCCATTTTCAATTCAAGGTCAGGCGTCACCAAAAGCAGAAACCAGCTAAAATTATGCACCAACCTTTGACAATCTCCATCAGATGACACTCCTAGGACATTATGTTATACAATACATGCATTTTTTGTTCCATCAAGTTCATATTTATATCCAAAAACAGCATTTTACAGTAGCGGTGAAATTCAGATTTTTTTCTTCTCTGAAATGCTTCCGGTGAACAACGTTACAATTTTCAAAATTACTATTCGAAAAAATTGGTAAATTATAATATTGTCATTCAAATAATTATAGTTTAACATTTCGTAAATGCTACTGTATTGCCAGATTTCAAAATAACTTTACTGGGAAATCACAAGTTGCAATAAACCGGGTGCTGTACTAAGAACAATAGGCTAGGCTATATAGGTTAGCATCATCTTGTAACCATGTAATATCAATAATACTATTGTCAATAATCCCTTACCTTTGATTATCTTCATCCATTGGCACTTCCAGGAATCCCAGGACCACAACAAATGTGGTTTCTTTTGACAAAGTTCATAATTTATGTCCAAATAACTCCAAGTTGTTCCATGTTGTTAGCGCTTCGGTGGCTACTAAAAAGTAGCACGGGGGGGTGTGAAGTCACGGCAAAAAGTTTAAAAAGTTACAAAAAATAATCTATTTACGTTCGTTCAAACATGTCAAACGTTGTTTAGCATCAATCTTTAGAGCCATTTTTAACATGAAACATCAGTAATGTTTCAACCCGACCTCTCCTATGTCTAGAAAAACATTTTTGAAAAATGTCTCGTGTCTCATGATTGCGCAGGTGCAGGCAATAATGGAAGTGACGACATCCCAGGGACGTCAACTTCACTGCATTCTTATTTGCTCTCTGTTCATCATAGACGCTTCAAACAACTTTATAAAGATCGCTGACATCTAGTGGAAGCCGTAGGAGTTGCGAAATGAATCCTTTCTCACTGTGGTATCTAATAAACAATGACTCTAAATAGTACAGCCACAAAATTCTCATTTTTTTTAAATCTATTTTTCTCAGGTTTTTGCCTGCAATATGAGTTTTGTTATACTTACAGACACCATTCAAACTGTTTTAGAAAATTAAAGCAGGAAGCACCAGTGTCCCGAACCAGAAGCCATGGATTACAGGCAACATTCGCACTGAGCTAAAGGGTAGAGCTGCCACTTCAAGGTGCGGGACTCTAACCCGGAAGCTTACAAGAAATCCCGCTATGCCCTGTGACGAACCATCAAACAGGCAAAGCGTCAATACAGGGCTAAGATTAAATCATACTACACCGGCTCCGATGCTCGTCGAATGTGGCAGGGCTTGCACAGTATTACAGACTACAAAGGGAAACAAACAGCTGTGAGCTGCCCAGTGACACGAGCCTACCAGACGAGCTAAATCACTTCTATGCTTGCTTCGAGGTAAGCAACACTAAGGCATGCATGAGAGCATCAGCTGTTCCGGACGACTGTGTGATCACGCTCTCCGTAGCCGACGTGAGTAAGACCTTTAAACAGGTCAACATACACAAGGCTGCGGGGCCAGACGGATTACCAGGACATGTGCTCCGGGCATGTGCTGACCAACTGGCAGGTGTCTTCACTGACATTTTCAACATGTCCCTGATTGAGTCTGTAATACCAACATGTTTCAAGCAGACCACCATAGTCCCTGTGCCCAAGAACACAAAGGCAACCTGCCTACATGACTACAGACCCGTAGCACTCACGTCCGTAGCCATGAAGTGCTTTGAAAGGCTGGTAATGGCTCACATCAACACCATTATCCCAGAAACCCTAGACCCACTCCAATTTGCATACCGCCCAAACAGATCCACAGATGATGCAATCTCTATTGCACTCCACACTGCCCTTTCCCACCTGGACAAAAGGAACACCTATGTGAGAATGCTGTTCATTGACTACAGCTCAGCGTTCAACACCATAGTACCCTCAAAGCTCATCACTAAGCTAAGGAACCTTGTGACTATACACCTCCCTCTGCAACTGGATCCTGGACTTCCTGACGGGCCGCCCCCAGGTTGTGAGGGTAGGTAGCAACACATCTACCACGCTGATCCTCAACACTGGAGCTCCCCAGGGGTGCGTGTTCAGTCCCCTCCTGTACTCCCTGTTCACCCATGACTGCATGGCCAGGCACGACTCCAACACCATCATTAAGTTTGCAGACGACACAACAATGGTAGGCCTGATCACCGACAACAATGAGACAGCCTATAGGGAGGAGGTCAGAGACCTGGTCGGGTGGTGTCAGAATAACAACCTATCCCTCAACGTAACCAAGACTAAGGAGATGATTGTGGACTACAGGAAAAGGAGCACCAAGCACGCCCCCATTCTAATTGACAGGGCTGTAGTGGAGCAGGTTGAGAGCTTCAAGTTCCTTGGTGTCCACATCAACAACAAACTAGACAGTCGTGAAGAGGGCACGACAAAGCCTATTCCCCCTCAAAAAAGATTTGGCATGGGTCCTGAGATCCTCAAAAGGTTCTACAGCTGCAACATCGAGAGCATCCTGACCGGTTGCATCACTGCCTGGTACGGCAATTGCTTGGCCTCCGACCGCAAGGCACTTCAGAGGGTAGTGCGTACGGCCCAGTACATCACTGGGGCAAAGCTGCCTGCCATCCAGGACCTCTACACCAGGCGGTGTCAGAGCAAGGCCCTAAAAATTGTCAAAGACCTCAGCCACCCCAGTCATAGACTGTTCTCTCTACTACCGCATGGCAAGAGGTACCGGAGTGCCAAGTCTAGGACAAAAAGGCTTCTCAACAGTTTTTTACCCCCAAGCCATAAGACTCCTGAACAGGTAACCAAATGGTTACCCGGACTATTTGCATTGTGTGCCCCCCCCCCCCACCCCTCTTTTACGCTGCTGCTACTCTCTGTTTATCATATATGCATAGTCACTTTAACTATACATTCAGGTACATACTACCTCAATTGGCCCGACCAACCAGTGCTCCCGCACATTGGCTAACCGGGCTATCTGCATTGTGTCCCACCACCCGCCAACCCCTCTTTTTACGCTACTGCTACTCTCTGTTCATCATATATGCATAGTCACTTTAACCATACCTACATGTGCATTCTACCTCAATAAGCCTGACTAACCGGTGTCTGTATGTAGCCTTGCTACTGTTATTTTCAAATGTATTTTTACTGTTGTTTTCTTTCTTTACTTACCTACACACACACACCTTTTTTTTGCACTATTGGTTAGAGCCTGTAAGTAAGCATTTCACTGTAAGGTCTACACCTGTTGTATTCGGCGCACGTGACAAATAAACTTTGATTTGATTTGATAAATCGGACAGTGCAGTTAGATTAACAAGAATTTAAGCTTTCAACCGATATAAGACACTTAAATGTACCTAAATGTTTAATATCCATAATTTTAATGATTATTTATTTGAATTGCGCGCCCTCCAGTTCCACCGGAAGTTGTCTGATAACCTGAAACAGGTTGCAGGCACTGGTTACAGTTTGAAGCATTTTCTTGAGTGGGCACTTGATGAAAGACAGTCAATATTGAAAATCACCCAGAAAATATACCTTTCTGTTGATATCACATACATTATCAAGCATTTCACACATTATCCAGATACTGACTGTTAGCACTTGGTGGTCTATAGCAGCTTCCCACAAGAATGGGGTCACGGTATTTCGAGAATCTTCTAAATAAAAGTCCCCCATGTCATAATAGGCCATGTCATTAACCTGTGCTTATTCATGATATATGAAAATAATTGTCTAAACATTAACAATGATTCATATTTAAGTGCTTCCCCACTTTCACCAGAAGAACTACTTCCTGTTCATAAGCAGTACAGGCCATTACAATTAACAAGTGTGCCCTCTGCTGTCAAGGCGGGGAATATCAACACCATTACAACTAAAATTTGAATATGGCTGTTTGCTAAACAACATGTTTTGTTAAACTTTCTTTATCTTTCCTCTACAGTGACAATGGTGCATCTATGCTGTTTGTGGTGGCTCAACGTATGGAATGCCATATAACACTGGCGTGTCATTCATGGTCGTGCCCTCCCGCATGATCTACACAGGCTGTGCTGTTCAGAGCTACTTGATTGCGTATGGGTGGAGTCGAACTAGGGTGAACTCCAGAAAGTTTGTCGAACACCTCGCCGACAATCCATCACAGCAATCGTGGATTGGTATTTTATAGAAATCAGAGACCATGTTTCATAAGTCTGTAAGCTAGTCATTCATATTTGACATTCGTTGCCTTACATAATCGTAGCCTTTCACAAGTGGTGCTTTGCAACATTAGTAATTTCATCAATTGATTCGTCAGTGACTGAAATTGAATATTTATCCATGCTTTGCGCTCAGTCGACCTACTACTGCCTTTAACTGTCATAACTCTTGGCATTTTTGTTTAATCTCGTCATTAACAAAATGTCTTCCATTTACTTGACATATCGTATCAGTCCCTGCAATCAGTTTTATCTCGAATAATGGAAATATTCTCCATCCTCTCAGCTGCAAGCTGTGGCAGGGTGGCCATCGACAGTAATATATCAATCAAGAACTGTGGCTTTCAGCTTTAGTTATGTTGCCCGTAGCTTATTAATGCTAATTTCCTGGTTTTGTCATTCAAAAAAATATATATTGTTACAGGTGAAGCTCCAGTCTTTTAAAAACCGGGTGACATCTTGCTGAACTGAACCAGGGAAATGCTTCTTTATGTAAATTTGAATATCCTACCCTACTTACAACGGTTTGGTCCCATTGCCACCACCTTCTGGATGAAAATGAAGGCTACCCAGCAATGGGTTTACCACGCTGTTTCCTTTACTGCTAGTCTGCAAGGTTAATCTGGCACCTGCACAGGGTTTGGGTTGCACTCAGTTTTTCATAACACTTTTACTCAAGCACCTTTTTACAGCTGGTCATGTTGAAATAGCGCCTGATTTCAGATCTCATTATTATCTGAGAATGGGTTTACTACAGACTCTTCACCAGTGGTGGAAAAATATTTTGAAGTACTACTTAAGTAGTGTTAGGTTCTTATTTCTCAGAGTAAATAACCCACGGACACTAGAGAAGCTTTAACCAAGTGTAATTCTTCCCAAAGGTTCTGTACAGCTGTAATCAGACAGCAAAACATTTCTCTCCATTGGTTATATACATCCTACTTAAGACACTCCCTCTCTCCAATCCTTAGTTTATGCCCAAGAGAAAGAAGGTAACCAGATACTAACCCTGATTACTCCCTTACGGGGAACTGACCTCACCCCTCACCTCCTGACCTCAACTCCTCCTTCACCTAATCCACAGATATCCATCTGTCTTCCCTATATCAACACATTGCTCTCCTCTCCTCCATCAAACACATTCCAAAGCCTTCTGTCTTTCTACAGAAAACCCTTAACTTCTGACACAAAACCCAGTCTCTTCCACTCTTTCTATTCAAGGCTTCTTCTCTATCATTTATTTAATATCTCAATGTTCAAAGTTTAGCCGATTCCAACAGTAGTTTTTTGGGGTATCTTTACTTTACTTTAATATTGATATTTTTACTTCACTATATTCCTTAACAAAAGAATGTACTTTTTACTCCATTCATTTTCCTTGACACCCAAAAGTACTTGTTACATTTTGAAAGCTTAGCAGGACAGGAAAATTGTCCAATTCACACACTTATCAACAGAACATCCCTTGTCATCCCTACTGCCTCTGATCTGGTGTACACACTTTGTAAATTATGTTGGACTGTGCCCCCGGCTATCCGTAAATAAAAACAAGAAAATGGTGCCATCTGGTTTGCTTAATATTGTAACGCCCTGGCCATAGAGAGGGATTTTTGTTCTTTATTTTGGTTAGGCCAGGGTGTTACATTGGGTGGGCGTTCTATGTTCATTTTTCTATGTTTTTGTATTTCTTTGTTTTGGGCCGTGTGTGGCTCCCAATCAGGCACAGCTGTAGTTCGTTGTTGCTGATTGGGAGTCACACATAAGGAGCCTGTTTTTCCTTTGGGTTTTGTGGGGGGATTGTTTCTGTTTAGTGTCTTGCACCTGACAGTACTGTTTGGCTGTCGGTTTTCTTGTTTTGTTGTATAGTGTTCGTTTGTAAATTAAAACCCAAGATGAACACTAACTCCGCTGCACCTTGGTCTACTTCCACAGACAGCCGTTACAAATATAAGGAATTTTAAATGATTTATACTTCTACTTTTGATACTTAAGTATATTTAAAACCAAATACTTTTAGACTTTTACTCAAGTAAAATTTTACTGGGTGATTTACTTTTACTTGAGTCATTTTCTATGAAGGTGTCTTTACTTTTACTCAAGTATGCCAATTGGGTACTTTTTCCATCACTGTTCTTCACATCTGTGTACTTTTGGGGGGACTTTCAGGCTAGTAGTCCACAGCATCAGTTTTATGTTAAGGATAATTGGTTAATCTTTAGTGGGCCTCAACTCATAGGCCTAGCATCAACATGTCGCACACTAGGCAAATCAAATTAGTCAGGCATCTACGTCTAGTTGCTTCGTCTCGTGCCATCTTTTCCCATTTATATCCAATCAGCGCGACTGTTCATCACAGTTTTAATCTCTGCCCTAAGCTACTTGCTACTTCCTATTTTCCAACATATACTCTCAGCCTCAAAGCCGGTTCCCTCTGCATTGACGCCTCCGCGACATCGTCTTCTTTCTCCATGGTTCCGTCAATGGCGAGTTCACAACTCCTATCACTATTTCCTTCACGTGATTTAGGGTTTCTGATCTGGTCTTTTAATCTTAATCACTAGTCTCACACCTAAGCATTCTAAATTGGGTTCCTGTGGTATTATCATGATAGCTCGCACTTACACTTAATCCTTTCTCTTGCTTTGTGTTTATTTATTCACAGTCGACCCTGCTCTGCACATCATTTTCTTTTCATCCCTCCTATTCAACACTCCTCTGTTTCACTTCTCTCCTTTCTCAAGTAATATAAAAAGGTGCTATCTTCCCCTCTATGCTATACTGGTATTTTGTTCAAAACTGGAGCCGTAGCCACTGGAGCTACATTAGGCATAATTCCAGCATCGATCTCCAGCAGCTAGGTGCATGGTTATGCTCTGCTAAGTCTCGCATGTTAGGCCCAATCTATTTGACATTTTCTCAGCAATGGCTCCTTACCATGGCTATCAATAGCTACTTTAGTTGGGGAGTTTCCAATGGCTCCTTACCATGGCTATCAATAGCTACTTTAGTTGGGGAGTTTCCAATGGCTTTTGGGTCAGTTGCTCGTTTACCGCATGCACAACTGGGTTGGAAGCAGCAAACGCATCATATTTTATAAAGCGCATTATAGCATTTGTGGTAGGGTTCTACGTACCATCATACATAGCATTTCTTGTAAACAAATCAGCGTGACAATGCGAGGCACTCAGAGGTCAGCATTGGGCTTAGACTTGGGAAGGTGGCCATATCTTTCTGCATTTCTATGTGCACTGTTGGGCCTGACACTCGGTTAGTGTTTCATGTTAATCATGCATATCTCTTACAGCATGCATGGCTGGGTAGACGTACATGCAAACGTCTCGTTTTTCATCGGGGGGGTTCAATACCAGCTGCCCAGCATAGGGCAACCTGTCATAAGCATATGGCTCTGAAAAGCATTCCTCAGAGACAAGGCCATAACCCAAACTATTTAATACAATTCCATATTGTATTCTGTTTGTCATTCAGTTAAGCATATATTTGATTGAATAGCCATAACTATGAAATACACACATACACAGTATACACTTACCTCCTGTGTACATGGCAGCCAGCATGATTGAGGACACCCATGCAATCTCACTGTAGAAGATGTTGAAGTACTTCTGAATTTCCTTGAATTAGATGGTGAGCGATTTGGGGAAGGCATATGAGAACCCGATGGCGTATAAGGAACCACAGCCCAGTCTCAATCTGGTGGGGTGAACCCCAGGTTAGTGATTGCTGCATGGTGAATTAGTGACTGGGCTGTGGAAACAGGATATCGTTGTCTAAAATTACCAGTTGTGACTTGGCTCAAAAGAACATTTCAAGTGACTGGAATAATAGACTGCTGTCACAGGGATTTATACATTCAACAAAAACAGAGAAAAGATACACTCCTTTCTTCTATTATATTATTATGCATTCATATTTATCATCATGCAACAATCTAATTAATATATACACTATATATACAAAAGTATGTGAACAATCCTTCAAATTAGTGGATTCCGCTATTTCAGCCACATCTGTTGCTGACTGTATATAAAATCAGGCACACAGCCATGTAATGTCTAGGAGTAACAATGAGTGTTGCAACTGTTGCCCTCGGTTGCAACACTCACTACCGAGTTCCAAACTGCCTCTGGAAGCAACATCAGCAACATAACTGTTCGTCTGGAGCTTGGAATTCAGGCCAAAGAGTTCAATCTTGGTTTCATCAAACCAGAGAATCTTGATTTTTATGATCTGAGAGTCTTTAGGTGCCTTTGGAAAACTTGAAGTGGGCTGTCATGTGCCTTTTACTGAGGAGTGGCTTCCGTCTGCTCACTCTATTATAAAAGCCTGATTGGTGGAGTGCTACAGAAATGGTTGTCCTTCTGGAAGTTTCTCCCATCTCCACAGAGGAACTCTAGAGCTCTGTCAGAGTGACCATCGGGTTCTTTGTCACCTCCCTGACAAAGGCCCTTCTTTCCCGATTGCTCAGCTCTTGGTGGTTGGTGGTTCCAAACTTTTTGGTCGTTCCAAACTTCCAGCTCTTGGTTGTTCCAAACTTCTTCCATTTAAGAATGATGGAGGCCACTGTGTTCTTGGGGACCTCCAATGCTGCAGACATTTTTTGGTACCCTTCCCCAGATCTGTGCCTCAACACAATCTTGTCTCTATGGACAATTCCTTCGACCTCATGGCTTGGTTTTTGCTCTGACATGCACTGTCAACTGTGGGACCTTACATATACAGGTGTGTACCTTTCCAAATCATGTCCAATCAATTGAATTTACCACAGGTGGACTCCAATGAAGTTGTAGAAACATCTCAAGGATGATCAATGGAAACAGGATGCACCTGAGCTCAATTTTGAGTCTCATAGCATAGGGTCTGAATACTTATGCAAATAAGGTATTTCTGTTTTTATTTTTAATACATTTGCAAACATTTCTTTATGGGGTATTGTGTGTAGATTGAAGAAATAAATGAGCAAGAACATTGTCACGTCCTGACCAGTATAAGGGTTATTTGTTATTGTAGTTTGGTCAGGACGTGGCAGAGGGTATTTGTTTTATGTGGTTCGGGGTGGTGGTTTATTTAGTAGGGTGTTTGATTTATTATTTCCGGGTTTTTGGGTACTGTTCTATGTTAGTGTATTTCTATGTTCTGTCTAGTCTTTTGTATTTCTATGTTTTGTTTATTGGGGTTGGACTCTCAATTGGAGGCAGGTGTTTTCTCGTTGCCTCTGATTGAGAGTCCTATATATGGGTATGTGTTTGGTTTAGTGTTTGTGGGAGATTGTTCCATGTATAGCTTATGGCCTTACAGGACTGTTTATTCGTCGTTGTGTTCTTTTGGTGTACATGTTTATTTTGGTTTTTCCTTCTTTCCGTAATAAAAGAAGATGAGTACACATATACCCGCTGCGTTTTGGTCTCAATCCGACGACAACCGTTACAAACATACTAAAATGCTGACCAGAATTAATGAATTTCTCTTCATATCTGTGTATATAAAATGATTTATCTATAATCAAATTATTTACTTTCATTCATTTCTATATTTTTCATTTCTGTATTTATTCCTCAAATAGGATAATGAGGGGTGTCAATCAAACGTCTGTGGATAGTAACACACCATTGCTTGATCAATGTCACGATCGTCGTAATAACATTTGGACCAAAGCGCAGCGTGATATGGGTTCCACATGTTTATTGAATGAAACACACAAAAACAATAAAGAACGAACGAAACGTACACCAAATGACGTGCTCACAGGCAACTACACATAAACAAGATCCCACAAAACACAGTGGGGAAATGGCTGCCTAAATATGATCCCCGATCAGAGACAACGAAAAACAGCTGCCTCTGATTGGGAACGATACCAGGCCAACATAGAAATAAACGACCTAGATTACCCACTCTAGTCACACCCCGACCTAACCAAAATAGAGAATAAAAAGGCTTTCTATGGTCAGGGCGTGATTGCTCGATTGCACTTGCCTGGCACTGATGGTCCAAATGTCACGACTCCTGCCGAGGGTGACTCCTCTCCCTGTTCGAGTGGCGCTCGGCGGTCGTCGTCACCGGCCTACTAGCTGCCACCGATCCCTTTTTCCCTTTTCTGTTGGTTTTGTCTTGATTGTTTGCACCTGTATATGATTAGTGTTTAGTTGAGTATTTAAGCCCGTTTCCCCACCTGTTCTGTGTGCGGGCTTGCTTTCTGTTGTCGACTCTTGTTTATGCAGTGGTACGTGTTATTGGATCATTGTGTTTGTTGGATCACACCCAGTTGTGTTTTCGTGGGTGTACTTTTCTTTTACGGTGCAATTCATTAAAAGCCCGTTAGCAACTACTCCTGTTTCCTGCGCCTGACTCCACACCCACTACTGCAAGCGTTACACCAAAAAGTAAACAATCAAACTACACACACTTGAGAGACTTAGCTACAGTAGCCCAGTTCTCCTGGCAAGTCTGCATTAACACTGAACAAAAATATGAAATGTAACATGCCACAAATTCAAAGATTTTACCTAGTTGCAGGTGAAAACTGTAACCCGCTGTTATACATGTCGATCCTGAGCATCCCAAACATGCTCAAAGGGTGATATGTCTGGTGAGTAGGCAGGCCGTGGAAGAACTGGGACATTTTCAGCTTCCAGGAGTTGTGTACAGATCCTTGTGACATGGGGCTGTGCATTATCATCTTGAAACATGAAGTGATGCCAGTGGATGAATGGCACGAAAATGAGCCTCAGGATCTTTTCACGGTATCTCTGGGCATTCAAATTGCTATCCATAAAATCCAACTGTGTTCATTGTCCGTAGCTTATGTCTGCCTATACCACAACCCCACCCCCACCCCCACCATGGGGCACTCTGTTCACAATGTTCCACATCAGCAAACCGCTCTCCCACACGATGCCATAAACATTGTTTGCAATCTGCCCGCTACAGTTGAAACCGATATTAATCCGTGAAGAGTACACTTCTCCAGCGTGCCAGTGGCCATCGAAGGTGAGCATTTGCCCACTAAGTCTTTTACCACACCAAACTGCAGTCAGGTGAAGACCCTGGTGAGAAAGATGAGCAGGCAAATGAGCTTCCCTGAGATGGTTTATGACAGTTTGTGCAGAAATTCTTCAGTTGTGCAAACCCACAGTTTCATCAGCTGTCCGGGTGGCTGGTCTCAGATGATCACACAGGCGAAGAAGCCAGATGTGGAGGTACTGGGCTGGTATGGTCTGCGGTTGTGTGGCCAGATGGACATACTGCCAAATTCTCTAAAACAACGTTTGAGTATGCTTATGGTAGAGAAATGAGCATTCAATTCTCTGGCAACAGCTCTGGTGAACATTCCTGCAGTCAGCATGGCAATTGCATGCTCCCTCAACTTGAGAAATCTGTGGCATTGCAGTGTGTGGCATTTTATTGTCCCCAGCACAAGGTGCACCTGTGTAATGATCATGCAGTTTAATCAACTTCTTGATATGCCTCACCTGTCAGGTGGCTGGATTATGTTGGCAAAAGAGAAATGCTCAATAACAGAGATTAAACTAATTTGTGCACAAAATTTGAGAAATAAGCTTTTTATGCATATGGAACATTTTGAGGATGTTTTATTTCAGCTCATGAAACATGGGACCAACACTTTACATGTCGCGTTTATATTTTTGGTCAGTGTATTTATTTATCTAATTACATGTGAATGTATTTATTAATGTACTGTATGTATATTTATGTGTGCATTTATTTATTCATTTATTTCTAATTATGGCAGGTTTGATCCTCCATAGTCACTAGTTACCACAGCCACAACGTCCAAATTGGCTATATGGTAAAAATTCATATTTAAGGTTAGCAGTGTGGTTAGGCTTAAGGTTAGGTTTAAAATCACATGTTAAGAACATTTATTCTGGCTGTGGTAACTAGTAATGACCCTACTTTTGAGCGTTTGTTGTTGTCTGAATGAGGGAATGCTGTAAATTGAGAGGAGTCTAGACATTGTTCTGATGAGACGTTAATGAGACGTTGAGGATTATAATAAATACCGCTGTGATGTCATACAAGCAAACCACACACCTGAGTCCAAATGTTCACTTCAGTCACAAGAATTTTCAATCCCAATGATAATAACTAACAATCAATAAGCTTTGACTAATCCCCAAGGGTGGTAAGCCACTGGGTTAATAATAATTAGTCAAAGACTCAGCTTCTGCAAAAGGTCTGTACAGTTTATTCAGAGAACGTTCTGAAGTCCATAATACAAAGTCATCCATTTTATAATTCACTCCCTACTTACGCACATACATACACACGAACAGTAGGTATCCTACGCACATACATACACACGAACAGTAGGTGAGTTGTATCCACTGTTTATTACCACCAAGCCGGCAGTTCCATTCCCCCGAGATTAGAGGAACCTTGAAAATACTCCCTGTCCTATCATAAGTTTCTCAGAGTTCTAGCCAGGTCAGGTCACACACAGTTTAATTGTTCTCCGTATTTTCTTAGACACACACACACACACACACATTTCTCTCCCTCACATGTCTTTACTGAACCTTATTGGACTTACGTTTAGTACTTTAAAAAATTATTATACATGCTACATAATCGAATGATTACTAATAGTTACCTTTTTCTAATTATTCATTATATCCGTTTCAGGGTGGAATTTGTTTAGTCATTACCTTTAAGCATATAATTTCCTTATCAACTTCACATTTCCATATTTGAAAACTCAGGTAATTTACAGTATCAACGTTCATGAGCACTATGTTTGATCCACAGTTACAAGGATGACATGCGTTATACCCTGGGTTGTCCTGAACCGAATGAGCCTGTTTGTCCTATAGTGAAGAACATTAGCTGACGAACACGCAATCGAATGCACTCATGATTCCATTATATGGACAACAAAATTACAATCTATTTTTCTGAAGTGTAAGATCATATTTTATCATTTAGATAGCCATGTTGGCAATAGTATAAGCTTTCAAATGATACCCCCCTTACCCAGATTGTGATTTATAATGGAACGTTTTTGGATTACTTAATTAATGATAATGCCAGAGAAGCCGGTGTTTCGATGATATATTGGAATGGGTGTTGCAAACCATGCCAATATATCCTGCAAATACCGGCTTCGAGGGCATTATCACTTTTATACAACAAGTTACCAACATATTCAAATAATGATTGAAATATTTTCATTAACGTTATGTTAATGAATTTATTCACACTATTTCATCCTTCCACAAGTCTAGGGTTGCTACCCAAGCCGTCTGGTTGTTCGTTCTATCAGTTTGGTTGCCAGACACGCGACCCAGTCGCTAAGTCTTTTTGTTCTGTATCTATGGACGCGACCCAGTCCTTCGTTCTAAATGTTCCATTGCCATACTGGCTGGCAATGTTCTTATCCCTTGCTTGCTAGAATAACCACGCCAGAATAACAGCAAAGTAGCTGCATTTGCATTTGTTTAAGCTGTTTTCTAGTGACATTTATTTAGAGACATCCATAACAATGAGCTAATGATGCGCGATTTCGCCTGGCAGAGAAAATGTGCTCTCTCGTCAGGACACTGTTGTTCAGAGGAGCTAGCCAACAACACAGCTAACACAATCACTTCAAACTGAAGCTGGAAAGACCGCAAACTAGCTGCACTTCGTTTCGTTATTTCTAAGTATCTATCCATTTTGACTGGCTGAGCAACGCTGTCTGCCTGTCTGTCTCGTCCTGACTCCTGACACGTTCATTACCATGGGACAGCTGGAGATCGAATTTGAATATTGAAGCAATGTTACAAATGTCGGCGAGACAGACATCAAGATTTATATAAATCTCCGCTGTTGAAAACTAAATGTTACTCTAAAAGAAATGTGAGATAATGTCTAGATGCTTTTTATAGTGGAGATCAAGTTTATAAATTGCCTGGCTGGGCTAATGAGACAGTGGATTGAGAAGTCAGATGGAACAGTGTAAATAGGCATTTTAATGTCATAGATTTAGCCGTGGTACTTGTGGAATAGACACCGACTTGAATGCGGTTTTAACCTTTCAGCATTCAGGATTAGACCCACCTGTTGTATAAACAACAACAGTGCTTATTGTGTGATAGTGGGGACGCAGGGCTGTGTTCCAAACAAAAAACTACAAGTGTGCTTGCTTCAGTTCCTCAACCCCAAAGCTATGTGAGCTATAAAAAAAAAACACCTGATTGTTGAAGGCTTTTTCCTTGTCAGAAAAGTGCATGGAAATGGCTTAGGAACTGTGCACAGTGTTGAGATGTGTGTGGCCACTACAACAGACCTCTCACTCAAACCCTTGTTATCGTTTTTCTTATGTTGCACCTATCCCAAAATGTCAATGAATATTCTTATTATGTTACTGATTGTACAACGTAGACTTGGTTATTGACAAATGCTGTGAAAGTTACAGGAAATGTAAAATGCACATTTAATCAATAGTGTAATGTTTGATTTTAGTCTTGTGTCAAGTGAACTGTCACACATTTGGTTTGATAATTTCCCCATGTCAAAAATGTTCCCTTTCAATATCCCATTACGACTGTAGCTACCAGCAGATTGGCTCGATGTCGAAAAAAGCAGGTTTGTTGCATAACACAATTTACCGGCAGCCGTTTCAGGGGTGTAACACCAGAGAGGAAGAGTATAGTTAATCTTTGGTATCACCTTCTTCCAGCCAGGGCCAGTTGTACTGTTAGAGGGGACAGTTACATTAGACGTTATTGTTGTCATATTGTTTTCTTTACTGCATCGCAGGCATTAGCAGGCAAAATACCATGTTCATAATCATTAGTGTTCCGCGTTGCCACTGTCTAATAACGGATGTAAAAAAAAGAACGATAGCAAAAATTTGTTATGTAAAAATGATTTCATACTCCACATTTAGGGGGGCCACAAGGGGGTCCAGAATTGTTGTCACAGGGGCACTGTGACCGCCCCTGCCATCTTCTGCGTACATTGCTCGGGTATCAGACATTCTGTTAGCTGAGGTGAGGCCAATGACTATAGTAGATTATTGGCGTTCACTCAAGTCACGTCATTGGCCAACATCGGGACTACAGGTCCCAAAACGGACTTCAAATCCCAGAATAACCTGCGACCACGTTTGTTATCAAACATGCTAAAATGTTGCTGTTAGCTAGTCGTTAGCCAGCAACTGTCAAAATATACTTCCTTCGTTGTTATTTTATCTTAGTTAGCTAGGAAACAATTCCATGAGCTTACTCTTACCTGCCATGAAAAACGTTAGCTTCCCTACAGCAATGCTAAAACTAAGTACCATTAGCTAAACTATCAACAATGCTAGCATTTTCTACTAGCTACAATGCAGTTGTGTAACGTTTGGATTTTAGTGTCTGCCAGTGTTATTGAGAATCACAGCTTGCCAGAATTGGACCATCCTCTGCTGTTTGGTAAGACCAGATCGCATACTTTGTATAGTTAAGGTTTATTGTCTATTGACTTTGCTAGAATGACTAGCTAACCTGGTAGCCAGTATAATTAATTCTCTACAGTATGTTGTTATGTGACAGTATCTAGCTAAAGCAAATAACGTTAGCTAGCTAAACCACTCATACATTATTTTTTCACCTAGCCAGTAATCCAGTAATTCTAAATATTTATTTGTGTACATTTAGGGGTAGGTTTTGGTCAATGTATTTGTTCTACAAACTCACTATGTATGGAAACAGAAGTTGAAAAGTATGGTTTTAATTTAATTTAGCACAAGCAATAATCACAGCTATCATTAATACTTTATATTTCCTGATTTTATATTCCCGGGGTCCAGACTGTTGCTTCAGTTAGTGCGGTGGCTGCCACAGAATGCTGTCTACTGTGAGGACATTGTTGGCTAGAATAGCCAGTGGTGTGAGTTCAAGGTCTGTGATTGGTTTGACACGACCTCTCTGCAGCCATCGGACCTATTCAACGGACCCTGCTGCTGTCAGGGTAAGATAACTCATGTTGCATATCCTGGGCTCCAAAACAAGATTAATGTCGACAATTATATTAAATGCAAATGCTACGCTACAATAAGACAGCTAACAAGACTGAACTGCACAGGAACATTTTGAGCAAATAGGTAGCTGGAGATCAACTGTCTATGAAATACAGAAACTGTTTTTCCTCCGATCCACTCAATCACAGGTGCTATATGATGGAGAATGCCCCATATGTGTTAAAGAGATCCAATTCCTGCAGTATCTGCAGAGAAATCGACCAGGGAAAGTAGACTTTGTGGACATCTCCCTGCAATGCTTCGATGAGGAGAAGTATGGGGGAATCAGCTATGAGATGGCCATGGACGAGATGCATGTGATTGATGAGAATAACAAGGTAAACAGCTTGAGTTGGAATGACACTGCAAATATGCATAGTCAGCATTGAGCATTGCAAGAATGGCTATGTTGTTTGTCTTTTGTTTGCTGAACAAAAATATAAATGAAAGATACCACAACAAAAAGGTAGGGACGTGGATCAGAAAACCAGGCAGTATCTGGTGTGACCACCATTTGCCTCATGCAGTGCAACACATCTCTTTCGCATAGAGTTGATCAGGCTGTTGATTGTGGCCTGTGAAATGTTGTTCCACTCCTCTTCAATAGCTGTGCGAAGTTGCTGGATATTGGTGGGAACTGGAACACACTGTCAAACACGTCGATCCAGAGCATCTCAAACATGCTCAATGGGTGACATATCTGGTGAGTATGCAGGCCATGGAAGAACTGGGACATTTTCAGCTCCCAGGAGTTGTGTACAGATCCTTGTGACACGAGGCCGTGCATTATCATGCTGAAACATGAGGTGATGGCAGTGGATGAATGGCACGACAATGGGCCTCAGGATCTCAAGCTCACTGCATTCAAATTGCCATCGATAAAATGCAATTGTGCTCGTTGTACTTAGCTTATGCCTGCCCATATCAGAACCCCACCACCACCATGGGGCACTCTGTTCACAATGTTGACATTGTTGACAGCAAACCGCTCGACCACACGACGCCATACATACTGTCTGCCATCTGCCGGGTACAGTTGAAACTGGGATTCATCTATGCAGAGGACTTTTCTCCAGCGTGCCAGTGGTCATCGAAGGGGAGCATTTGTTCACTGAAGTCGGTTACGACGCCAAACTGCAGTCAGGTCAAGACCCTGGTGAGGACGACGAGTGCGCAGATGATCTTCCCTGAGACGGTTTCTGACAGTTTGTGCAGAAATTCTTTGGTTGAGCATAGGGCTGTTACAGTGACCGTGTTACAGTGACTGTATTACCGCCACAACGGTGGTCATGAGCGCAGTCAAATTCCACGTGACTGTTTAGTCACGGTTATTAGGCTTCTCCAAGTTCTGATGCTGCTGATGGTCATTGGTAGCCTACCAAACTTGCTAACTGCCTGGTACTCAGCACTCTATTGTCCCTCTAATCACTCTGACATCAATGCAAATATAATCGAAAATCTAATCATACACCTCATGAGAGCCCATGAGCTCTTGTCGCGCAACATTTCTATAGCATATGCAATTGCGTGAGAAAACAGAGTTTTGATGGTCTCTATTAAAATAGGATGATCCCATCAGCTTTCTGTAGGCTAGGCCTACTGTATTTATTTCTCAACTTTCCTAATATGAAGCACATTGCTTCTCTTTACAACAGGAGTATAGCCTACCTGGCTGGCATGAAAATGAGAAAAGCGTCCTCCATTTGCTATTTAAATGCATAGATAACATGATCTCCCCCTGCCCTTGTTTGGAGACAGGTGCATGATAGTGGTCCATTCTAAATCCAAACTAATTTCACACATATATTATTTTGTATATGTGAAGACAAGATTAAATCAAAAATAGTCTGATGGGTGACAATATTAGCCTGTCACTTGTGAATGATAACCAGCTTGTCTGGGACTTTTTCAAAGCATAGGTGCACACCTTATGTAGCTTAGCCCATAGGCCTATATGTTTTGATAAGGTTTGTATCACAACTAATGTGGCCAAATAACTTCTTAAAATTAATCACATTAATCCACTTTGCAACAGGTGTAGTGCCTAACTGGCATGCAGTTTGTTGCAATTTCAATGAGTTCTCTTGTTCAGATATCGGTAAGTGGACTGGAGGCAGGGCATGAAAAGGGATAATGAATCCAGTTGTTTGTGTTATCCATTTCGGGAAAGTACCTGCTTAATTTCGCACCCAACTAACTCACTTAGGTGCTTCGCTATATCACATTTGACATTGTCAGTAAGCTTGAGTTCATTTGCTCACAAAAAAATCATACTATGATGGAAAGACCTGTGTATTGTCCTTGTTAATGCAGACAGAGAAAAGCTCCAACTTCTTAATCATAGCCTCAATTTTGTCCCGCACTTTGAATATATTTGCGGAAAGTCCCTGTAATCCTAGATTCATATCATTCAGGCGAGAAAAAACATCACCTAGATAGGCCAGTCTCTCGTCATCATGCGGTCAAACAAGTGAAAATTATGGTCAGTAAAGAGAACTTTAAGCTCATCTCTCAATTTAAAAAAATGTGTCAATACTTTGCCCCTTGGTAAAAGCGTTACATTGTCGCTGCCCATACCATTGCATAATGTAGAAAATACACGAGAGTTCAGGAGCCTTGCTTTAACAAAGTTAACCCTTTTCACTGTAGCTTCCAAAACGTCTTTCAAGCTATCAGGCATTCCTTGGCAGCAAGAGCCTCTCGGTGGATGCTGCAGTGTACCCAAGTAGCGTCGGGAGCAACTGCTTGCACGCGCATTACCACTCCACTATGTCTTCCTGTCATGGCTTTTGCTCCATCAGTACAGATACCAACATGAGCAGCAGCTACGTTTGGCTACATGCGGACCGTTTGTGGAATTCCCGCGAGAGAGTAACGGTTAATGTGATTGGATGTTAATGATTTGACTAGGCTACCTGTATTTGACATTGTGTTATTTCGCTGAACACTAGATGGTTTCATTTTATTTTTGGCAGTGAAACGAGGCTACTCAGGCGAGGGGGGGGGGGGGAAAGCTCACCCAAATGTATATCCCCGTTGGAAAATATAAATGGACTGTTTTGAAAATGTAAAATAACGTATATATATTTTTAAATGTGAATCACATTTTAATTTGGCTTACCCCCGACGGTTTGGGAATACCTGTGGTAGAGAAATTAACATTAAATTCTGTGGCAACAGCTCTGGTGGACAATCCTGCAGTCAGCATGCCCCTTGCACGCTCCCTCAACTTGAGACATCTGTGACATTGTGTTGTGTGACAAAACTGCACATTCGTGGCCTTTTATTGTCCCTAGCACAAGGAGCACATGTGTAATGATCATGCTGTTTAATCATCTTGTGATATGCCACACCTGTCAGGTGGATGGATTATCTTGGCAAAGGAGAAATGCTCACTAACAGGGATGTAAACAAATGTGTGCACAAAATTTGAGAGCAACAAGCTTTTTCTGCTCATGAAACATGGGACCAACACTTTATATGTTGCGTTCATATTTTTGTTTAGTTAAACACCCACAGTATGTATCTCTTCTTTCACTAACTCTGCCACTTCCTCTCACCTCCCTCCAGGTTCACCGTGGAGTTCCAGCCTTTACAGTCATGTACAGTGCAGTTGGTCTAGGCTGGCTGGGCTGCTTCATGTCATGGCCTCTCGTTAGACCAGTCATGGACAAAGCCTATGCAATCTTTGCTAAAAACCGCCTGAAATGGACCGGACGAGAAGACTGTACTACAGGACGCTGTGTGAAGAAAGAACCTTGACCCGGGAGGTTAAAAACAAAATGTTTTAAAACGAACCCGTGAACAGAGACAGCACCTAATTACAGGTGTGGCACCTCTTTACAGTCAATATAAACTCTATTTCCTCTTTATATCAGATGCACTTGGGCACTGAGTTCCACCACTGACTGAAACTTAGTAATAGAGCTTGCTTGCACTCCTTTTGCTGGAACACATGCAGGAAATGTACACTATATAAATTCCCTTCTAGCCTCATTTCTTTTTGCCATCTGAAATCTTAAGGCGTAACTACTTCAAGCTACCACTAGATGGCCTCCTTATCTGAGACAAGGCTATTGAATAGGTCCCAGTACATTTAAATGTATTGTTTGCAAGTCACCCATGAATAAATCATTTGCTATGATCCTCAACCAGTTTCAAGTTGGCATGTTTTTTCATTAGGTTGTTTGACACAAAGGATGAATAATACAGTAACAGAGATGGTATAATATTGTATGTTAGTAGTTTGTATATTTCTTAGTCATTCACTATTCACTGTCATTCAAAAGTAAATATTGTTGAAAATCCTCCCAAAATGATGGTGAGGATCGTCCTGAGAAAATAACTCAAGATAAAGTTAACTTTGATGCCTCAACTATTATCTTTCTGATTTTCAGAGTGCTCAAGGAGTCTCTGTACATCATGTGCCTGACAAAGGTTAAGATACTTAGTGATGATCTGTTGTTTACCAAACATGGTCCCAGTATGTGACAGGGTTATTTTAGGTTGGTTGTAGGGTACATTGTGATATATATGAGTTGGGCTCTTGCCTATGCACCTGTTGACCTATATTGCTTTACAGATCAGGCTAATGCAAATTTACAGTGCATTCAGAAAGTATTCAGACCCCTTGACTTTTTCCACATGTTGTTACGTTATAGCCTTATTCTAAAATTGATTAAATAGTTTTTTTCCTCATCAATCTACACACAATCTGCCCAAATGACAAAGCAAAAACAGGTTTATAGAAGTAAAAAAAAAAAATTACTGAAATATCACATTTACACAAGTATTCAGACCCTTTACTCAGTACTTTGTTGAAGCACCTTTGGCCACGATTACAGCCTCAAGTCTTATTGGGTATAACTCTACAAGCTTGGCACACCTGTATTTGGGGAGTGTCTCCCATTCCTCTCTGCAGATCCTCTCAAGCTCTGTCAGGTTGGATGGGGAGCGTTGCTGCACAGCTATTTTCAGGTCTCTCCAGAGATGTTCGATCGGGTTCAAGTCCGGGCTCTGGCTGGGCCACTCAAGGACATTCATAGACTTGTCCCAAAGCCACTCCTGGTCTCACGGTCCCTGCCGCTGAAAAACATCCTCACAGCATGATGCTGCCACCACCATGCTTCACTGTAGGGATTGTATTGGCCAGGTGATGAGCAGTGCCTGGTTTTCTGCCAGATGTGACGCTTGACATTCAGGCCAAAGAGTTCAATCTTGGTTTCATCAGACCAGATAATCTTGTTTATCATGGCCTGAGAGTCCTTTAGGTGCCTTTTGGCAAACTCCTATCGGGCTGTCGTGTGCCTTTTACTGAGGAGTGGCTTTTGTCTGGCCGCTCTACCATAAAGGCCTGATTGGTGGAGTGCTGCAGAGATGGTTGTCCTTCTGGAAGGTTCTCCCATCTCCACAGAGGAACTCTGGAGCTCTGTCAGAGTGACCATCGGGTTCTTGGTCACCTCCCTGACAAAGGCCCTTCTCCACCGATTGCTCAGTTTGTCTGGGCGGCCAGGTCTAGGAAGAGTCCTGGTGGTTCCAAACTTCTTCCATTTAAGAATGATGGAGGCCACTGTGTTCTTGGGGACCCTCAATGCTGCATAAATGTTTTGATACTATTCCCCAGATGTGTGCCTCCACACTATCCTGTCTCGGAGCTCTACGGACAATTCCTTCGACCTCATGGCTTTGTTTTTGCTCTGACATGCACTGTCAACTTTGGAACATCATATAGCCAGGTGTGTGTGTGTGTGTGTGTGTGTGTGTGTGTGTGTGTGTGTGTGTGCCTTTCCTAATCATTTCCAATCAATTCAATTTGCCACAGGTGGATTCCAATCAAGTTGTAGAAACATCTCAAGGATGATCAATGGATACAAGATGCACCTGAGCTCAGTTTTGAGTCTCATAGCAAAGGGTCTGAATACTTATGTAAATAAGGTATTTCTGTTTATTTTTTTTCATAAATTCGCAAAAAAAAAAAAAATCACTTTGTCATTATGGAGTATTGTGTGTAGATTGAGAAAAACTGTAACGTAACAAAAAGTGGAAAAAGTGAAGGGGTCTGAATACTTTCTGAATGCACTGTACATAGCAAATATTTGGAATGTAAATTTTAACAATGCTAGTGAAATAGGAACTATAATAGTAACTACACTACATTTTTCAGTTCTGAGAAGCTCTGCATACTGTCAATATTATGTTAGTTCTGAGAAGCATAACAAAACATCACTTGACACCCACATCTGTCTAAAATATGTACTGGCTAGAATGGAAGTTGTGACTTTCTCAACTCACTCTGAAATCCCTATCGCCCCTTCTCTTTATTTAGACATGTACTTCACAGCCTGTAGTCAGTCAGTGGTAACAGCAGATGACCTTAAGCAGAGGGATCTACGGTCTTAAAGAGGATTGGTCAGTCAGAGGGCTGCTATGTCCAACCCTTTCCGCTCAGACCAGCCAATAGTAACCAGACCCTACAGGAAGGTAGGATGAGATTAAGTATCAAAACAGAAACAGTGTCGGTTCTTTTGAAGGGTTGCCCTGCAGGGCATCTAATAAGAAACTGTTTCAGGATAGAGAGCAAAACATTAAAGGAAGAAAACGGAGGATAACAGGAGAAGAGTTGCCCCAGGTAAATGTTTAATCTATACCTGCCTCATATTTATCAGAATCTACTGTATGTTGTCTCAAGGTTATAGTGAACATTGTCCAACCATCCAGTACCTGACTGGACAAATCTGTGCATTTGACCTTCCTTGGTGCAAGTTGACAATATTTCTTGATGTTCAATGTACAAGTTGCTATTTTCAATGAAATTGTGCTCCTTTTTTATGTACCGCAACTACGCTGCATTTAGGAGGGACACGGCTACATATAGAAGCACAGTCATAGCTTGTTTTTTGTTTTACCATAGAAATGAGGGCGCAATGAGGTAAAAACTATCCTCTCTGCTTCTTACATTTCTGTCACGTTAAAGGGATACCTCCGCTAAGTTCTTTCCTGGGTCCTAATAGTTGACTTAGTAGAAAGTGTTTTATTAATACATGTCCCAGTATTCCCTCTCTTTTTAGATTGACATTGGTGTCATGTTACAGTTACGAGGGAAGAGTGGGACAGCATGTCTATTTTGTCAGAGGTGTTTATAAAATGTAACCAGGACCACACACACAATGTATCAAAACAACCCCCCCTCCCCACGAGTTGTTATTGTGGCACGTTAAGATATACCTCTCCTTGCCAGCTACCGTATTGTAGGGACATTGATATGCTATAATGTTGAGGGCACATGGTTGCAGGACAGGATGTTTTTTGACCTCATGCCTCTGTTGTCAGGATGTTGTCATTTAAGAGAAGACGGTGTTGACCTAATTATTTGAATGGCAGATAGTTGTCTTCCTAATGTTGTGTTCTGTAGCTTGTTTACAAATAAAGGCTCCACCTCAACACAGACATTTGACATTGTTTCCAGCTCAGATTGAGATGGATTTTGATCTGTTTAGAATAGTCAGCCAGCCACTCTTGATTGTTGGTGGGAAACAGACCTGCTGGGCAGAAAATAGTTATATTTTGTAGTTTAGGTAGATATATATAATTTATATAGTTTCAACTAAAAGGCAATTATTTTATTTTGTTATTCAAATACAGGTTGCAGAAAACCAAATAATATTTGAAGATATTTGAATATATGGAAGTTATTTAAAAACAACAAATATTTCATGAAGAACCAAAAACTACAACAGTTGAATTAGTGTAAAAATATGATCATAAGAACATGGTTTGGAGGGCTCTTAGATATTAATGTTAATATAGCCTATAGTCTAGAATTAAATACATGAGGTACATATATTTTCATAATGAGTGAGACAAGATAATACAGTGACACTTAACACCAGCTATACTTGGTGTAATAGCATTCAAGTGATGTTCCAAAATATTTTTTCTCAAGGAATTGTTTTAATCTATGTACTACTACTACTACTACTACTACTACTACTACTACTACTACTACTACTACTATACTGTATCAGATAAAGAAAGACAGACATCCCTTTTATTAAAGGTAGATCATTCAAGTGATGTTGACCATGTAAAAAAAAAGTGTAGTAACTTTGAAACCTGTTTCATAGGACTTTGGAAATGTCTTTAATTGCATAATAATTGGATTATTACATACATGGAATAAGGAACAGTCAAACTCTCAGCTCATTGGTAGGCAATTCAAATGCTATTACCAAAATATTATGTAACAACATACTAATAAACTTTTGCTCCAAAAGTAATTACAGTTTTATTACAGGCACAATAACTTTTGAATGTTTTGTCTTGCTGAGAATGCTAACTGTAACAATATGGCTATGTCGAAAGGAAACTCAATATCCCAAAACTGCTTTCTTGAATCAAATATAAGGTAGGTTGAAAATCATGTTAGTTTGTATGCTGAGTAAACTATCCCTTTAAATATGGTGTTTGAAACGAGAACAGTTATCTGTACAAAATATATTCGGGAGAATGGACATGTACAAAATGTTCAGATAGAAATCTATTGAGTAGATCAAATATTTAAAAAAAAAAAACAGAAATGTTGGTGAATTAACTTTTATTGCTTTTATTGTTTAAAGAACTTTGAAAAAGATGGAATGGATTTGTTCAATGACAGACATGAATTTGTTTGAAATCTATCACTTGATGGTTTCAAAACGCCATCTGCCTCACTCTCAGAGAAATAAGTAGTACTGCTAGGAGCTTTTACACAGTCAAATGTGACAAATAACAATATTTTTAAATAAAGAACTGTACAAATTATACATTTGTGACATCAATATTTTTTTAATACAAAAATGAATCAATGCAGTAATGTGAGATCTGTATGTAAAATATTTACATTGACATTTTAGTAATTTAGCAGATGCTCTTATCAAGAGCAAGTTCCAGTTAATGCATTCATCTTAAAATAGTAAGGTGAGACAATCACATATCAAAGTCAAATACACATGATACGAACATTCCATTTCAGCCAAACTGTGGATATATAACATTTTGCAACAAAACCGATAGTAATACATCTAAAATCTATAAATTAAGAATCTTTAAGAATCTGAGAACAGTAATATTTTACACACACAAAAAAATACTGAAGTATAGCTTTGTGTAATGAAACTCTTCAAATATATCTGTCAGATTGGAATAGTATAGGATATTGTGTCCTCTATTCATTCTATTTCTATATTCAACATGCAGTTCCAGATACAGCCCTGCCGTTAGTTGAAGGCAGACAGTCCAATAGTTTCAGAAAAGCAATCACTTCCTGAGATCTGTATTCAAATCATTTTAAAAAGTAGTTACTCTCTGAGATCTGTATTCAGATAGTTTACAGAAGTAGTTACTCTCTGAGATCTGTATTCAGATAGTTTACAGAAGTAGTTACTCTCTGAGATCTGTATTCAGATAGTTTACAGAAGTAGTTACTCTCTGAGATCTGTATTCAAATAGTTTAAAAAAAGTTGTACTTTTTGGGGTTCTGTTATTCAAATAGTTGTAGTCACCTCAAAAGTAAGTATTTGTTCCCCTGGGACAATAGTTTCTTTCCAGAAAGCATAGTTAAAACTAGAGTTATCCCAGTTTTGGTGGGCGCACCTACTTACCTCTGCCTCTTGTATTTTACAGGGACCAAATGATTCTGATATCTAGGCCTAAGCCAATACAGGCCCAGCTCCTAGCCCACTGTTGGTTGTCTTTGTCCCCAGCCGGCTACATCCAAGCTAAAGATGGGTCGGTTCCTCAACATAAACCTGTGTGTGAGTCACCTGGGAGGGAAGACGTTAAGACTGTTCTGCAAGCTCAGGTACCTCATAACCATCCTTAGAACATTCCCTCACCTGTCCAAGACACCCTTAGCCTTGGACTTCCGTAGCTGCTCCTTGCATTCCTCTCCCCTGCCTCCCAGCTTTGCAAGGAAAGGAGCCCCCAAGAGCTTGAGGTTCAAACACAGGAGCTTGACCGCTGAGTACCTCCTTGGGGGTGGTACCAGAGGGGTGAGATGCTCCCAGACGGCCCGTGTCTATTCAACCTCTAGTAGGGATGTGTTGAAGGCTGAGGCCCCCATCGGGGTCCTTCACGAGGACAGCCTTCAGGAGGACAGCCAGACACCCTTTCAGCTGAGCATGCTTTGTCTGGGTGATTCTTTTAATCGCCTCTCCAGACACATCAATATTTACTTCAAGAGAAAGGATGTGACCCAGCTGTCCTCTGTTGCTGGGAATGTGGGGTTTGTCGTCACAACTCAGGAGAGTCTGGGCAGCAGGCCACAGAGGCGTAATCAAAGTAACAGGGCAGCCAGGGAGAGAAGAGCATCGGAGGACAGTGAGACAACAACACAGCAGCCTTTGGAAAATGAAAACGATCTTGAGACGTCAGACAGCCAGACAGAGACAAGCTCCGCCCCCCAGCGATATGGGGGACTCCAGTTATTTCACATCAGTTCCATTGCCACCAGGTTTGGGGAAAGTTACAGTTATGTTGCTCATCACATAAACTCATCACATGAACATCTAAAGTCAGTGTTCACCAAAGGTTTGACACAGGACGTCCTAGGTTCAACTCTGGAGGATCTGGCTTCAAGCAGAGTGTCGAGGAGGAAAACAATAAAAATAAGTTACATTGAAAGTGTAAAGGAAACTGAAGTGGCTCATTTAAAGACTAGTGCAGCTGTAGCTCAGACTACAGCCATTCAGAAACCAGCCATTGAAAGTGCTAATATCTCCAACAACTGGGAGGGAGAGGCAGAGGGCTACCTTCACTTTGCCCAGCACGTCAACAGATACTTTGGAGCCAAAACAGTTACAGACGAAACTGAACTACCACCACCTCAAACAGAACATCTGGTTGCGGACCACATGCCAAACAGCAGGACGTATCAACAGCAGTGTTCTAAATCTTCTACCTCCAGACATGAACAATCACCCACAGGGCTAAAGCAGGAAGATCCACCCATCCGTCCCAAATCCCTTTTCCACATCAGTAACATCACAACCAGTTTCGGTGAGAACTATGCATACATGGCTAATTACGTCAACAGCTATTTCAAAGGCAGCTATGATGCCGTGGAGGGGGAGGAGTTAGAAAGAGGTCCCATCGAGGAACGCAGGGGAGAATGGGAGATGGAGTATGGATCCGTTAGGGTCCCGAAACGAAAGCCTGCTGTATCCTTCATGGAGTGCCTTCTCAATCCCAGTAGTGCCATCCCCAGCCTCCTGGGAGGGTATCTGGGGGGCTCCTGGGCTCAGAGCAACCAGGCCCAGCCTGCCTCTATGCTCAGTGAGGCCACACTTAGAAGAATGGTGAGTCACCTTCAACACAACCAGGAAATGCAAATTATCTGTGTGCTTGCTTCTGCTTTTAGATTAATTTACATCAACCAGATTAACATGAACATGTTTTTTGCTATTGTAGAACCAGATACTGAAATATTGATATTACCAAATGTTACCTGATTGAATTTAAAACAAACAGAGAGCATATCCTCCTTTAGCTCTCCATGTGATCATTCCTTCCTCAGGTGATGGGCAGGAGACAGGCAGAGGAGCTGACCCGTGCTTTGGTGTTCAGTCTACAACAGGCCTTCTCTCCTGAGGCCATCACCGAAGTTGTCGATGAGCTCAACACACACCTCATCCGACACCCAGGATGCAAAGCAGTGGTGTGGCAGGTTTGTACCTCAGTGAATGTCTTTACAAGACCAGGTACTTTAAGAGTTTGCATAGGGTTGTGACGGTAATTGAATAACCATGTAACTTACAGTTATGGATGAAGAAGGCCATGAAAATAAAATAACCAGTAAAACCATTTAAATAAGTCTACATTCATTTTTGATTTTGTTTTTATTAAAGTTTATCTATATGAAAATAAAGTTATCTAATAGCGGGAGTGTTTAGTAATGATTATAAGCAATAGTTTTGCTAACTTTGTCTACATCTCCTCCTCTTTCCAACTGTCGTTTGATGCTCTTTTATACAATTCACGTTGTCATCGCTTGCTCGTAAATAAATAAATCGGTCTTCTTTTAAAACAGGTTGGATGTGTCTGACTATTCATCATTAGGCTGTGGACAGGCTCATCATTAGGCTGTGGACAGGCTCATCATTAGGCTGTGGACAGGCTGATCATTAGGCTGTGGAGAGGCTCATCATTAGGCTGTGGACAGGCTGATCATAAGGCTGTGGACAGGCTGATCATTAGGCTGTGGACAGGCTGATCATTAGGCTGTGGACAGGCTGATCATTAGGCTATGGAGAGCAGGGGCGGTTCTGTGGGGGGCCAGTGCCCCTGTGACAACAATTTTGGACCCCCTTGTGGCCCCCCTAAATGTGGAGTATGAAATAATTTTTACACAACAAATTTTTGCTATCGTTCTTTTTTACATCCATTATTGGACAGTGGCAACACGAATGATTATGAACATGGTCTTTTGCCTGCAATGCAGTGAAGAAAACGATATGACAACAATAACGTCTAATGTAACTGGCCCCTCTAACAGTACAACTGGCCCCAGCTTGCCCCCCCCCCCCCCCCCCCCCCAGTTGAAATGGTCTAGAACCGCCACTGATGGAGAGGCTAATCATTAGGCTGTGGACAGGCTGATCATTACGCTGTGGAGAGGCTGATCATTAGGCTGTGGACAGGCTGATCATTAGGCTGTGGACAGGCTGATCATTAGGCTGTGGACAGGCTGATCATAAGGCTGTGGACAGGCTGATCATTAGGCTGTGGACAGGCTGATCATTAGGCTGTGGACAGGCTGATCATAAGGCTGTGGACAGGCTGATCATTAGGCTGTGGACAGGCTGATCATTAGGCTGTGGACAGGCTGATCATTAGGCTGTGGACAGGCTGATCATTAGGCTGTGGACAGGCTGATCATTAGGCTGTGGAGAGGCTGATCATTAGGCTGTGGAGAGACTGATCATTAGGCTACGGAGAGACTGATCATTAGGCTACGGAGAGACTGATCATTAGGCTACGGAGAGACTGATCATTAGGCTACGGAGAGACTGATCATTAGGCTGTGGAGAGACTGATCATTAGGCTACGGAGAGACTGATCATTAGGCTACGGAGAAACTGATCATTAGGCTACGGAGAGACTGATCATTAGCCTGTGGAGAGGCTGATCATTAGGCTACGGAGAGACTGATCATTAGGCTACGGAGAGACTGATTATTCGGCTGTGGAGAGACTGATCATTAGGCTGTGGAGAGGCTGATCATTAGGCTGTGGAGAGACTGATCATTAGGCTGTGGAGAGGCTGATCATTAGGCTACGGAGAGGCTGATCATTAGGCTACGGAGAGACTGATCATTAGGCTGTGGACAGGTTGATCATTAGGCTGTGGAGTCGCTGATCATTAAGTTGTGGAGAGACTGATCTTTAGGCTGTGGACAGGCTGATCATTAGGCATTAGGGCCAGCTGTGGAGAGGTTTCCTGCATGTTCTTCTATTTTCGAATGGTTGTCAATTTCATCTTCATATCCTATATCACAGCTGCCTCCATCTCCCCCTTAAAACGTTTCTCGTCAATTTATATTATAGACTACATTGATTAAGCGTCATCCTATAATGTAGACATTTTTTTTGAAATCCTACAGAATGGATTTTTACTACTTTTTTTCATATGTTTTTGGGAAAGGACAATTGTTATTTGCTTATGTGTCTGAATGAGATGCTGTTCGTTGATTGATGGATTCTTTTAGGTCAGTGGGTTGGTGTGCGTGTATGAGTTCACAAATTCTTTATGTCCATTCAGAAGTTTTCCTAAAATAGGCCTTCATCTCTTTAATCAGAAAGAAAACTGTCTTGTTGCAGGGGCGGAGAAAAACAACAGGTGCCAGTTTTGCGTTTCCTTTCTTATCAAATGTGGTGCAACTGAATGACACGTAGCCAAGCTCCTTTCATGATTCATCAAACTGTATAGGATGCATAGCCTACATCTTAATATTTTCAATAGCATATTATTTTTCCAGTAGTATATGACTTTTTGCTCATTACTGCGTCCTCTCTAGCCACTTTGAACAACATTTTGCCACAGAGAATGACCACAGCAGCATTGGTGACGTCATACAAATTGTTCGGAAAAGTGGATGGAAACACGCATCAGACTTGGTGTGTCAAGACGTGCGTCAAAAACGGAATCTGGATTTTTTTTTCTCAGAATTCCTCTCCAATCTGACATTGTATACTAGACTAATATTTAGACCTAATAATAACTTGAATACTAATAATGAAATGCTACTGATAATAACATAGTGTAATGGTAATAGTAAAGTTGCTGAGACAAGTCACGTGTCCCCCCCTCACAACCAAGAGAACCATAATCCAAGAAGATTATAGATGATGATGCCTATGTTGTGATTTTTTTCATCAGTCATGTACTACTTCAATCATCTCCAATTAAATATTATGTCTTTCATTCCAGGAGAAAGCTGCTGTTCAGCTCTTAAGACAACGGCGCAGCCATAGAGAAGACCAGGAACTTCAGTGTGTCATTAGGGAAACCTTGGCTCTGATTGGCTATGTGGATCCAGTCAAAGGTCGTGGAATCCGAGTGCTCTCAATCGATGGTGGTGGCACAAGGTACTGATCCTTCTCCTCATGGTTAACCTACTGAAGTATTACAATGAACTGTAACTGTTATAAAGGCATACAAGCACTTTTTATTAAATGGGAGTTACATTTTTTTTCTCTTGAATCACTTTTCAGTTTTCTCTCCTGTCTCTTTTCAGAGGGGTGGTGCCACTGCAGGTCCTCAAGCAGCTGGAAGCGGAAACAGGCAAACAGGTTCACCAGCTGTTTGACTACATCTGTGGAGTGAGCACAGGTAAGAAAAACCCTGACTCACCTACACATCTAGGACTCCCAAACAACACCTGAGCTTGAATCATTTAACCATTGTCATGCAACTGATTTGTCTTTTCCTGTCTGTTTGTCCGTCTTTTGTGTGGCAGGGGCAGTGTTGGCCTTCATGCTTGGCCTGGCCCGTTTCTCTCTAGAGGAGTGTGCAGATATGTACCGTCGTTTTGGCTCGGATGTGTTCCGTCAGAACCCCTTGGTGGGCACAGTGAAGATGGGCTGGAGTCACTCCTACTACAGCACCGAGACCTGGGAGATGATACTGAGGTAGGCCAGTTTTTACTGTACAGTCAACCATGCTTGAATCATAATGAAGAATTCCTGAATTCTTAAAATGTCAAACAATGGTTCTGCTCACATCTGTGTACTGTTTGTATTTCATTGGACCTTCTACAGAGAGAAGATGGGCGACCGAGTTCTGATTAAAACAGCCAGAGATGAGTTGAGCCCCAAGGTAATGTCACTATTCACTCTGCCCTTTTACGCAATTGTTAATATTATGTGAATGTGTTACCCATTCGTAAATTTATATGGTGAAAATTGACCATGGTGTTTTTCTAAATGGTTGTTCAGGTGTCAGCGGTGAGCGCCGTGGTGAACTGGGGGACCAGTCCTAAGGCCTTTATCTTCAGGAACTATAACCACAGCCCAGGCCGTCTCAGCCGCTACGCAGGGGGGTCTGGGTACCAGATGTGGCAGGCGGTGAGAGCGTCGTCCGCCGCCCCGGGATACTTCCAGGAATTCCCCTTGCACAGTGACATCCATCAGGTAAGACTTTATTGGCTTCTTCTCTCTGTTTCTGATAGCCTATGCTGACTGAGACTGTGGTTTAATAGAGCTATAAAAGCACTGCATAGATCAAGCTAATGCCCTTACACTTTCTGTTGTTTGAGAGGGGTGTGGAATTCACGACCCTTGATAGGAAAGATATGTGCAAAACTGTAATGTGTTTTTAATTCAGAGTGAGATGCCCCATGTACAATGAAATTCATTGCGTACCAACAATTCCTGACTAATAATGCATGTCCCTTTGTAGGACGGTGGCCTCATTCTAAACAACCCTTGTGCCCTCGCCGTCCACGAGAGCCGTCTCCTGTGGCCAAACCAGCCTTACCAGTGTGTCCTGTCGCTTGGCACCGGTCGCTATGACAATGCTAAGCGGAGCCCGGGCACCTCCACCAGCCTGCGTGCCAAGATCAACCACCTGATCTGCAGCGCCACCGACACAGAGGGGGTCCACACCCTCCTGGACGACTTGCTGGCCCCAGATGTCTACTTCAGGTTCAACCCCATGCTGAGTGCCGAGGTATCCCTAGATGAGAGTAGCGTCAGGGTCATGGAGCAGCTGCAGGCTGACACCCAGCTCTACCTGGACAGGAACAAGCCCAAGATGGCCAGGCTGTGTAAGGTGCTGGGGCAGGAGCGCACTGCGCTGAGCCACACCAAGGACTGGGTCAGTGAGAGAGCCTGGGAGATGCAGCAGAGCTGGGTTTGAGGGTCATAGGTTAGGTTAGGTTTTGTTACTCAGCGCCTGTAGTTTTATACCCTGTTTTTATTTTTAAAACGTTGGAGCAAACTCTTCCTTTCTCCCAAATGCACACATACCTTTCTGTTTAAATTACTGTGTAAGTACGTGTTTCTATATATGAACACCAAAATGAGGAAATACATAGATGGAGCTCTGTTACTCCATGCAAAGGGCTCTGTCTGTCAGGCATTTATGTATGCAAAATCAAAACTGCATAGTAATTGATATATATTCAGTACTGTATATGTATTGGTATGAATGAGGATGCACTCCTTTATGGACTAAGATTTACTGTGAATCAAATGGCTGGAATATTGTTAAGTGTATTTGCACTTCCAGACCTGGGTTCTAATACTATTTAGGGTATTTAACTTACTTGTAAAGACATGTGGAAGTAACTATTTCATTTTTTGTAAAACAAAAATTAAGACAAGTAGTTGAATATTGGAGTTTATTTGGAAATTCATTTGGAAAGTATTTGAAAATACTCAAATACACTCCCATTCATTTAACTGCAGTATTTGAAAATACTAAAATATACTCCCATTCATTTAACAGAGGTATTTGAAAATACTTTCAAGCAGAATGCTATTTATATGGAATAATTTGAAAAATAATTCCAATAGAAGTAGTTGATTCCGGCCACGTTATTTGAAAATACTCAAATACACAGAAAATAAGTATTTAAATCGCATGTATTTGAAACCAGGTCTAGCACTGACCGTGTATCGAAGATGTTTGCACTGAGGGAATTCGTGTAGCTGCTAGTGATATGTGTTATCTCATGTTATTATAACATTTTTGTAAATGTTAAATCTATTTATATATTTAAAAAAAACACATTATTATTGAAAAATTATATGCTGTGTTTTGTAAGATGCCTCAGCCTCTTAAAAGCTATTAATTACTCTGAAGTATACAGCAAACTAGTCCCTCACATAATTGTGAAATATCTGCCCTCGTGATGTGCTCAGCCGAGGCCTTTACATTCAAGTAGTAACTTATCTAACTTCTCAGACCCAGTAATTCCCCACCCAGACTTGGATTGGAGTTGGTGATGTAACAATTGAGCAATTAAAAAGCAGCATGTCATGTGTGATATTGACTTTGTACTGCTGGAGTTTGAGGGGTTAATGGCAGCCTGCCTGCGTCTAGAGGCTGTACCCTCCCTGGTCAGTCAGTATAAAGGACACACTTTGTTTGGGACAGAAATGCCTTGTTAGAGAGAGGAGGAGTGTGTATGTGCCAGCCAGAGAGAAGGCACAAGTTCCGTAACCCCCAGCCTTTCACTCAACAAATGCACAGATAACAAAATCAAAGAAATTACTTTAGACATCAAATCATCTTCGATCTATGCCATATGATAGTCCTCTTCCCCATTTTGATTGATTGCTGTATGAAGAAATGACATGTTATGATGACATTTTGTCTCTTTTCAGCTGATGCGTGACAGCTAATCTGTCACAATGGATGGAGATGATGCTATGTTTGTTGTATCCACATTACACATAATATGGTGCCCATTTAACAAGTTGTGGGACCAGAACAGGGTTTGACCTGATTTTAACCTCTGAAGTCCTCACGAAGTATTGACACATGTCCTGCATGTGGTTGGAAAGAATGCCAATTTTTCCTGATAACACACATACACATTAGACCAGAGAAGATCAGAGTCCACTGAGAAACCTATGGAGGAAAAGGGCTGTTCAATGTAAGAACTACATCTGTCAAAAGGAAAGAGAGATGACAGGAAATACAGCAGGTAACTTTGTTTTATTTCCTTGTATTTCATCTGTCCTTTGATTATTTTGAATGCAAGAAATCTTGATGAAACCTGTAAAATGTTCTGCTGCTCATTGGTAACTAACTAATGTAATACCCCATGTTGAAGAATGTGGACCAGAATGTGGACCATGAGCTCAGTACAACACTATTGTTTAGGTTTTTGTTGTACTTTGTAAAGAAACAATTTATAGCTTGAAGAAAAAGTAATGTTTCTCTCATGGAATGTCTTTACTTGACCAGTAGATACATGAAAGGCTATTGGCATGTGCACATAAGTCCTACATGGACATGATGTAAAGATCTTATTCTCTGATGAACACACCATGACAACTGTTTGTATCTGACTGAGACCTCTTATAGTCGTAGGCAGAGTCAAGCTTTAAATGATCTCATCCACTTTCAAGAACAGGGTAGGTCCATCTTCCACTGAATCAGCACTTTTGTATCAGACAAACGGAGTGAATACCGTATTTAGTTTAGTTCCCACGATTCTCCGTGTAGGTCTAAGCTGTTGGCGTGCTGTCAGAGTTTTGCCAATGGTCTTTTTCTCAAGGGAGATGTACTCCTCATTTGCAGAGATATTTGCTTTGATTTGAAGATTTGTACTTCAAATGAAAACATTACATGCTCTTCATAATTTATACTTAAACCGATTTTCATGGCTCTTGGAATGGTTCAATATTCAGCCAGGCCTAAACCTCCAGTTATGTAAATGTGCAGTGCTGAGAGTCATTGATACTGGCAGTTAAAAGCAGTAATTGATTATGTATTTAATACGGCAGTGAAGAGATACAGTTATTTGTAATATAACATAAGTTCTTGATTTCTAAGCACTGTTACAGAGTCCAAATGAGAATGATGAGAACAACAGAGCGGTCCCTCTTAAGTGGAATTTCTCTCCTCCCAACCCCTACTTCCTGCTGATGGCGCTGTGTATTAAGTGATGGGTTGTGTCTGTTTCCGTTCCTGAACAGGCAGCTTGTGTAGAGATGGAGAAATCCTCCTACATGCCATCTGCTCCTAGCCAAGCCCTGGCCACACATGCCAAAGGGGACCCACGGGACATAGAGACCTTGTTGTCCTCACGGAGCTGTGCTTCTCTCGAGCCCTTCACACAGTGCAATCTGGTGCATGGCACTGGTCAGACTGGAACCCTGCTCAAGTCAAATACATGGGAAGAACAAATCCATGCCAAGAGCCAAGTAGCTGAACATTTTTCGCTTTTGTTTCCTTTTTGAGGGGCCTCAACTTCTGTTCAATCACAATGATGTGGTGGGAAAGACGAGCACGAGGCTGAGCCATACTCAAGTTCTGTTCTCGTCCCTGTGACATTGTTATATCTCTGTCACTGCGAAAACCTCAATGGTTTATGTCAAGGTCATCGTCAGAGCTGATTGTGATCTGTGACTCCAAGCCCCCTTAGTAAAAGATCATTTAAAACCCTTTAGCGTCTTTTGCACAAACAAGCAGATATCATTTATTGGTTTTCATGTCACCCTTGCCATTTGTGATTGTCCATTCTAACATAGAGTGCAGTATGCTGTATATTCATGCTTTTGTGCTGTGTCTGGATTCTTTGGCACCTACACAGATCAGAACTATGTGGAGAGTCTTGAGATGGCTTTTGTTTCCCACAGAGACAAAGGCCTCTTCAAGGGTCCTGTGCTGTTTCTAGAAAAGAAAGCATTTAGTTTGACTGAAGGGTCCTCGCCTGAATGGCTTTGACCTTCCCCCTTTTTGAAGATGTCAGTCTGAATGATTTATCTTGCTTGGGTGTACTGTATCAGAGTGGTCCAGAATAGGAATAGAAAACGCTGATTAGCTACATATTAGAAGGAGAAAATAGTGGGAAGATGGCCGGAGTGCAAATAAGTGTTTATCGCACAAAAGGAAGTTTGTTTGTCTGCATGTTTAGACACCATAAAATCACATTCAACACAGTTCACAATCAGACAAAACAGACACAGCTTGTTACAAATATGCCTCTGATTTGGCTGTAAATCAATATTGTTCATCCCCTGTAACAGCCTTTGTGATAAGGTCATATGCCAGAGTTTTTTCTTGCATGTAAAATTCATGTAAAATAGTTTTCAGCAGCCAACAGTAAGGCCCATATCCCTGATGTCATCAAAAACATAAGCATGCAAACTATGTGCATACTATGGGCTGGCTGGTGAGTTACAGAGTATTTCGGTGTAAACACTAATAAGCCCATAAGAAGCGTGTGGAACTGCAATGCAGATAAAGCATTGTTGTTTACACAGCTTTGAGGTGAATACAAAATATGATGTCTGGCTTCCCTCATAATTTCCTCCACATAGGCATCATATTGAGTCAGCATACAAGGTTGTGACCACAGACAATAAACGGGTTAGCTGACAACGTCACGAAAACTATGAACGCGTTTCAGTGGGGCAGAAGTGTGTGTGCTGTGATTCTAGATGACCAGATAGCTAGCAACAATGACAAGAAGTAAGTGACTCGTTTCAGCTAGTTTTATTTTTGTTCTTGATACTGTGCCATGTTTTGACTGATGTAATGTCTATGCTAATATATGAGAGAGAGAGAGAGAGAGAGAAGCAGAGAGAGAGAGGCAGAGAGAGAGAGAGAGAAGCAGAGAGAGAGAGGCAGAGAGAGAGGCAGAGAGAGAGAGAGAAGCAGAGAGAGAGAGAGGCAGAGAGAGAGAGAAGCAGAGAGGAAGAGGGAGAGAGGCAGAGAGAGAGAGAAGCAGAGAGGGAGAGAGAGAGGCAGAGAGAGAGAGAAGCAGAGAGGGAGAGAGAGAGAGAGGCAGAGAGAGAGAGAGAGGCAGGGACAGAGATGTGGGTGGTGAGGGAGGTGTAGGGAGCTCATTCATGAGATGGGTGGGCAGAATGGCCATGGCACAGACAGAAGTTTGTCCACTATGCTCTGTCTCTCCAGAATCCTGCTTTTCGATTGACCAAGAAAATGGAATTGACTGATTGAGCGCCAAGGATTTTATCCGTTTACTGCACTAACTGGACATTAGAATTGTGGAGAAACTCAATGCATTGGAAAGTCTTGTAGATGATGGGGAAGAGGGAACCCTGATGCGATTTCACTTGAAGGATTGTACTTATGAAAGGTAACGCAGATGTAATGAGCTAACGAGAGGAGGAAAAGTTTTGATAATGGTTGTTGATGAGTTGATCAATGAATCTGATCAATGATCTGTTTTGCTACGCTTTATGTTGTGTATATTTAGAAATGAACAGTAAAATAGTAGTGACATTACATGATAACAATGTGTGTATTTCATTGGGATTCAAATAAATCTATACAGCAACTAACAAGAGCTTTATAATGTAGTCCTGTGGAGGCTGGTTTTTCAGAATGGCTTGAGACTGGAGTTGAGTCCTGGCCATGTGTTGGTAGGTGGATCTATTGTGCGACAAAGAGACCCTGTCAGAGAATGTGCCAGTGCTGACTTTTGAGTGGGACAGAAATGAAATATTGCTGTTTGGAAACTAAATATTATTTCATTTTATTTGGTTGTTTTGTGCTGGAAAATATTGTCTTAGAAAACATTTGGTCCTATAAATGTCACAATATTTAATTTAATTTGATTTCATGAAACAGTTTAATTGCTTAATCGGTGACTTATAAAACAGTTTATAGATAGTTCAACAGGATCTCTGGAGGCCATTCACTGTAGAGATGAGGACACTGGTCAGATCAACTCTATTACTGCTATTACTGCTGTTATGGCAACGGCTGACTGCCATCGATGTCCCACTGGAAAGTAAGTCAACACAACCTATTGTGGCCCTGCTAGAAGGTGATATACTGTAACAGTGTACAGTGCTGTATATTTAAGCAATAAGGCACGAGGGGGTGTGGTATATGGCCAATGTCAATTAGAAACTGGGTGATTTGAGCCCTGAATTATGATTGGCTGAAAGCCGTGGTACTGTATATCAGACCGTATACCACGGGTATGACAAAAAATTACTTTTTACTATTTTAATTATGTTGGTATCTAGTTTATAATAGTAATAAGGCACCTCGGGGGTTTGTGGTATGTGGCCAATATACCACGGCTAAGGGCTGTGTCCAGGCACTCTGCGTTGCGTCGTGCTAAGAACAGCCCTTAGAAGTGGTTTGTTGTCCATATACAGTGCATTCGGAAAGTATTCAGACCCCTTGACTTTTTCCACATTTTATTACGTTACAGCCTTATTCTAAAATGTATTACATTAAAACAAATCCTCATCAATCTACACACAATACCCCAAAATGACAAAGCGAAAACAGGTTTTTAGATTTTTTTGCAAATGTAAAAAAAAAAACAGAAACACTTTATTTACATAAATATTTAGACTTGAAATTGAGCTCAGGTGCATCCTGTTTCCATTGACCATCGTTGAGATTGTCGTGGAAATTCTACACAGGGACACTCAAAGTCAATCTTAAATGAATCATTGTTTATTAACAGCATGCTAGAGAGGTCAGAGTCAAACTTAGATGCATAAAGTACCGGTCTGAAGTGAGCTCCACCGGGGTAGTCCCGTTACTTCTCTTGTACTGTATAATGTTTACACAGACAAGTTATATTTGCATGATTTAGCTTATTCATCATTCTGAGATATCCTTTTTGTTCCCAAACAAGGTTCTGGGCATTCTGCCAAATTGCTCACTGATAGTGAGGATTCCTCCCAGGTACGTTCAATCAGTCACATGCATGAACACAGAAATTGGTTATTAAAAAAGCACAAACATAGAATGTTCCATCACCAGATGTTTCTACAACTTGATTGGAGTCCACCTGTGGTAAATTCAATGGATTGGACATGATTTGGAAAGGCACACACCTGTCTATATAAGGTCCCATAGTTGACAGTACATGTCAGAGCAAAAACCAAGCCATGAGGTCGAAGGAATTGTCCTTAGAGCTCCGAGACAGGATTGTGTCGAGGCACAGATCTGGGGAAGGGTACCAAACATTTATGCAGCATTGAAGGTCCCCAAGAACACAGTGGCCTCCATCATTCTTAAATGAAGTAAATTTGGAACCACCAAGACCCTTCTTAGAGCTGGCCGCCTGGCCAAACTGTGCAATCGGGAAAGAAGGGCCTTGGTCAGGGAGGTGACCAAGAACCCGATGGTCACTCTGACAGAGCTCCAGAGTTCCTTTATGGAGATGGGAGAACCTTCCAGATGGGCAACCATCTCTGCAGCACTCCACCAATCAGGCCTTTATGATAGAGTGGCCAGACGGAAGCCACTCCTCAGTAAAATGCACATGACAGCCCGCTTGGAGTTTGCCAAAGGCACCTCAAGGACTCTCAGACCATGAGAAACAAGGTTCTCTGGTCTGATAAAACCAAGATTGAACTCTTTGGCCTGGTTGCCAAGCGTCACGTCTGGAGGAAACCTGTCGTCATCCCTATGGTGGTGGCAACATCATGCTGTGTGGATGTTTTTCAGCGGCAGGAACAAGGAGACTAGTCAGGATCGAGAGAAAGATGAACAGAGCAAAGTACAGAGAGATCCTTGATGAAAACCTGCTCCAGAGCACTCAGGAACTCAGACTGGGGAGAAGGTTCACCTTCCAATAGGACAATGATCCTAAGCACACAGTCTCAATGTCCTTGAGTGGTCCAGCCAGAGCCCGGACTTGAACTCGATTGAACATCTCTGGAGAGACCTGGAAATAGCTGTGCAGCGACACTCCCCATCCAACCTGACAGAGTTTGAGAAGATCTGCAGAGAAGAATGGGAGAAACTCCCCAAATACAGGTGTGCCAAGCTTGTAGCATCATACCTAAGAAGACTCAAGTCTGTAATTGCTGCCAAAGGTGCTACAACAAAGTACTGAGTAAAGGGTCTAAATACTTATGTAAATGTGAAATTTCCACTTTTTTAATGAATTTGCAAATATTTTTAAAAACATGTTTTTGCTTTGTCATTATGGGGCATTGTGTGTAGATTGATGAGGAAAAAAACAATTGAATCCATTTTAAAATAAGGCTGTAATGTAACAAAATCAAAAAAGTCAAGGGGGTCTGAATACTTTCCGAATGCACATACCACACCACCTCATGCCTTATTGCTTAAAAACAGTATCTCAATTAATGTACAATCCTAATGTAATCAGGTCTTTAATTTTGACTTGTCCACCTACAGTCAGACAGCCCCCCACCATTATAAAACAGTCGTTGAAGGAACATGTTGTGGACCCCAGAGACAATATGGTTGTGGAGTGTGAAGCCAAAGGCACCCCCCACCCAATGTAAGAACTGACACATCCAAAACACTTTCTTTATAGTTCAAAACCATGTACAAATTGTGAGCAGCTGTAGTAGAACACTTTTAATTACCTGATCCAAAAGACTTGCCTTTATTCCTAAGTTTCTCATGGAGGCGTAATGGGAAGTACTTCAACGTGGCAAAGGACCCTCAGGCCTCAATGAGGAGACGTTCGGGGACGCTGGACATCTATGCCTGGACTGACCCAGGGGCCTATGAGGGGGAGTACCAGTGTGTTGCCACCAACGAGTATGGCACTGCATACTCAAACAAGATCAACCTACACATCTCTAGTAAGCTGCCCTCCATTCAGACTTTTGAATCCATTGTCACAGAGTACATTTGAAAAGCCAGTGCCTCAAACCATTATAATGCTAAACGTTTGTGGTAGAACCAAGCAAAGCCTAAAGGGACAAATCTCTCCAAAGTCCAATTCTGTCAGCTGTTTTCAGACCTAGTTCTAACGTTAAGACAAGTCCATGTCCCAGCAAGATTCTGCTCCCTGTGTTAAATGTATGTTACATCATCCTCTTATCCCAATATAAACAAATGACCCCTATGTGCCCATGTCAGAGGCCACTCTGTGGCCCAGAGAGGTGTTGGAGCCAGTAACAGTAAGTGTTGGTCTCCCTCTGGTCCTGGACTGCAGCCCTCCTCCAGGCCCTCCCAAACCTGAGATCTACTGGATGAGCAAGTGTGAGTAGGCCTACCTCCTTTTCTCAAATCAGTAGTTTATTTAACTAGGAAAGTCAGTTAATAACAAATTCTTATTTACAATGGAACAGTGGGTTAACTTCCTTGTTCAGAGGCAGAACAACAGATTTTTACCATGTCATCTTGGGGATTCGATCTAGCAACCTTTCAGTTACTGGCCCAACACTCTAACCACTTGGCTACCTGCCACCCCAGGAATGAAATGTTATATTTTATAACTAATGACAACCACCTGTCTCTCTTTCTGAACTGATGAGCTTCTTTTTTAAACGTATTTTTGTATTCTGATACTTATCCCAAACATATTGACTCAAGATGACCTTACCAGGAAATGCATACATAACTTAATATTCAATTTCAGGTTCATCTGGTAGACCTTTCAACTGGCCTCACCAGCCCCACCCCCCAGTCATGCTGCCTATCAAACAGGACCGTAGAGTGTCTATGGGGGTGAATGGAGATCTCTACTTCTCTCATGTCTATGTCAATGACTCTGCCACCGATTACTGCTGCAATGCACGTTTCCCCTACAAAAACATTATCCAGCAGAAGATGCCTATTACCGTCAGAGTCCTTACAAGTTAGTATTGGTTACTGCATAACATGCATCAACAGTATGTGGCACAAGGGTCCCACCATTTTATTTACTACTACCATGTACTAACTTACCTACCTCACTAAACAGTTGCCCCCCCCCCCCTTGGCTCACTGCTGTACGATTTAAGTTGTATTGTTGAGCACACTTACAGATTCCACATTGTTAATTTCAGATTCCACATTGTTAATCACCTAAAATGATTTACAGTTCTCCTCTGATCTAACTGCTCTGCTTTATGTTGTTAATTTAACATTTTTTATATACAATCAGAAATGAACAATCTCCTCGTCTTAACACGATATAACATTCTAGAGCATTCTTCTATAACATTGACATGTCTTGAAATAGAGATCAGACAGTGTTGTTGTGGAGTGAAAATAGCAAAAACATTGCATTTACTCCCAGTGTGGTCCCAATAGTCAATCCACAGCCGTAGTCCCTGCTGTCATGATATCTGACAGTGGGAAAAGTCTTCACTCCTGGATAATTAAATCATCAGGCGTGTTCCCTCCTCAGCACGCATGGTGTCTGAGGCCGCCCCCACCTTCTTGTCTCCGGCCGGAAGGTCTAGCTTCCAGACTGTCCTGCAGGGGGAGGAGCTGCTCCTCGAGTGCATCGCTGCTGGAGTGTGAGTGATCCTCTCAATCACAAACATGAATGTTCATCAAGTGTTTATCAAATGTTACCATTGGGGTTAGTCATTGTATTACTATTACCCAGTGTACTGTTTGTGAATGTAGTGTCAGGTTTCAAATTAAACTAGATGGTCATTTTACATGAAGTAAAATTGTGTTTCTTGCTTTGGCTCTTTAAAAGTATTTTTGTGGTAGTGGAAAAAGTGTTCTGATTTCAGATTTAAGTAGCAGAGAAGTAGACAAAGATTTCATAATCTCTAACCTTTTGACTAAATTGTTTGGAAAGTGGTCAAAGTAGCTGATTTTGTGTCAGAAAGTGACTTTGTTTACAGTGAATAGAATAGAATGTTGGAAGTCATGATGTCACAGTGAGCCCTTAAGAATGTTGAGGAAATCCCATGAAAGTGTATGGAGGACAGAAAAAAGGACAAAACATTTTATAGTTTAAAAATTATAAAAGATATCAAAAAGTTGTATGGAAGCAAACTATTCCAGACCTGTCTACACATTTTAAAGTGATTGGCGTTTCTAGCTTAAATTGTTTAAGAGGAGTAGCATTCCAAAGAATAATAATAAAACGTCTGAAATAATTTGGACAATATTTAGTGTGTCTGCTTTCACAAGCCACAGTAATAAATCACTTCATGAAATTTCTAACTTCGCCACTATGTATGTTTTTTTGCTCAGGGTGTTCACTTTTATAAGAACCCTCGAAAATCACTCTGAATTGACCTATTTCTTTTTACCATATTTGACCATAGTCCAACCCCTGTCATCACATGGACCAAAGATGGAGATGAACTGGACACAACCAACATTAAAGTGAAGAACTACAACAAGTTGTTGCAGATCCCCAAGGTCTCATTTGAGGATGCTGGTGAATACACCTGCACAGCTACTAACAAGATTGGATACCTGGAACACACCATCACTGTCCAGATCAAAGGTCAGACAACATCTTCATACCTACAGTGCCCTCCACTATTGGCACTCTTGGTATGAGCAAAATGGGCTTTGAAAAAAATGTCTTTGCTGTTTATCCTCTTGGATAATATTCACAAAAATCGAACTTTTAATTGAAGTAAAATGATTGAAAAAAAGAATTGTGAAATAAATCTTTTTCTCCGAATCATGTGTGCCAGAACTATTGGCACCCCTACAAATTCTTATGAGTAAAATCGGACAAAAGTATATTCATATTTTACGTTTTTATGTTCACCTGAGTAATTAGGAACACTTAAGTGGTAAGCCATGACTTCCTGTTTCACTGGGGTATAAGTATGTGGTGACCAGTGGTAATTTTAGCATGTAAATCTTGGTGGGGCAAAATAAATAATAATGTGGGATGTATGCCAGCAAAGCCACAACACAACACTAAACAATACATTAATAGCACTATAACGGTGACAAACAGTACCCACAAACTGTTAGGGCCTACATAAAGCTGTCCCAACATCTTACCACTGCTACACCTGGCTATCAGTGGAGCCTTGTCTGGCAGCGAAACAGTTCATTCAGCTTCATTTACTGCCTTTTAAAAAAACATAGCTGATATGGCTGACTTGTTTAAACAAATGTGGTTTCTAATGACCATTGAGATTTACAAACTATGGCATAAGGGGACAACAAGCTGATAAAAGGCAATCCGTAATTTCGATTAAGACATTAATGAGCGAGCTAGGACGGACGTAGTCAATATAACTATTTGTTTAGCACTTTTGAAATGTACAGCGACAGAATTCAGAACATGGACTGTTCTTATAGTATTCTCCCTGTTCACCAAGTCAGAACCGTAGGATAAATTAAGGGGACATATAAGTAGACAATGAAAGCTCTTACAAAATTAAATGATTACATTTCTCTAAAACAGGTTATAGGCTACATGTGCACCACCAAGTCAGAACAGTAGGCAAAATTAAGAGGGGTAAATAGACCAAATTATTAGTGTGAGGCACATTGGCTACTAATAACACTACACAACATACACTTAGTATTATTTTCTTAGCTACAGTATACATATCTCCCTGGCATATTACATAATTTATGCAGCAGCATACAAGACATTTTTGGACTTGTTGTTCTGTGCTCACTTGACCAGGAAGTGGCACGGCGGTCCTTCATGGGCAAATTTAGTCATCAAAGTCTGGCATTCTCTGGATTTATGGTGGTTTCAAGACAACTGGGAACTCTGAAAAAACAAGGTCGAATTATGATGACGTCATTGATCTTCAGGTCGTAGCTCTAGAAAGAGGCCCGAGTTTCCGATTTACTATTCCGAGTTGGATGACCGTTCAAAACGCATTTCGCAGTCGGAGCTCGTTTTTTCCTGGAATTCCCCGTTATCTTGAACTCACTGAAGTCAAGTTTTCGCAGTTCCGAGTTAACAGTTGTTTTGAGTGCGGCACAAATCATGCTTCATTGACACCATGGCCAATGTTGAATGTTTATCATTTTAAACTTGGAAAAGAGACACTTAATACCAGATTTGGGACCACACAACTACTCCACTGAATAGTAGGCTAGTGATTGCTTTGCAATGCTTGCCACAGCCACTGTCACTGATTCCTTCCAAACCACTCATTGTTGAATTTGCAATTTCCAACTTGTTGTGTAATGTTTATGTCGAATGGCCGATGAGCACCGATACCTTTTATCTATAATTTCTCTTTATTATTTATCTTCATAAGACAAGAATTTAAAAGGATTTTCCAGTAGATTGTCGACTTGATTCATGATGATGACTGCTAGCTAAAATTTTGAAAGTATGATGTTGACATGATCAGTCCAATCAAAGCTACTGTAGATATAACATGATTTGATGTAATTTTATCTGTAGCCAATGACCTTGAGCCTTGTTGGATGGTCACTTATAATGTAACTCTATGGCAGCACCAAAGGGGCTTGAATTTTCAAGGTCTACCCTAAGACTTGGCGGTGACGTACTGTCCCCACGAGTGACAGAACACTGAGCTAATCATGGTACAACTAGAGAACATTACCAACACCTACGCTCAGTATTTTCCGCTGGCTGCCCCACCCCCACAGAAAGCACTGAGCTAGGCTGAAACACCTGTATTTTGGAGGCCAAAAAGATCATCAAGGACAACAACCACCCGAGCCACTGCCTGTTCTCCCCACTACTATCCAGAAGGCGAGGTCAGTACAGGTGCATCAAAGCAGGGACCGAGAGACTGAAAAACAGCTTCTATCTCAAGGCCATCAGACTGCTAAACAGCAATCACTAACTCAGAGAGGCTGCTGCCTACATACAGACTCACTAGTCACTTTAATGCCACTTTAATAATGTTTCATATTACATTACTCATCTCATATGTATATACTGCATCTTATACCATCTATTGCATCTTGCCTATGACGCTCGACCATCACTCATCCATATACAGGATATGTACATATTCTTATTCCATCCCTTTAGATTTTTGTGTTTTAGGTAGTTGTTGGGGAATTGTTAGATTGCTTGTTAGATATTACTGCACTGTCGGAACTAGAAGCACAAGCTTTTCGCTATACTCACATTAACATCTGCTAACCATGTGTATGTGACCAATAAAATTTGATTTGATATTAATGACATACTTGACACATTTTTTTTTATTGCTAAAATGAATGACGGGTCGCCACTGGAGGTGACACACAGGCCAAGTTCCCATAGTCATCCATCACTATGGGAAAGACCCGAAAATACATTAATGATGTGTAACAAAAGGTTGTTGACCTGCACAAATCAGGAAATTGCTATAAGAAAATAGCTCAACGGTTGACAATGCCCATTTCTACTATCAGGGCAATAATGAAGAAGTTTAAAGCAACTGGAGATGTTAACAATGGGCCTGGAAGAGGACGTGTGCCTATATTAACCCCACGCATACTGAGGAGGATGGTTTGAGTGGCCCAAAAATGTCCAAGAACCACAGCTGGAGAATGAAAGACGTTAGTTGGGTCTTGGTAAGAAAGTCTCCAAAACTACAATCAGACATCACCTACATTGTTTGGGAGGGTTGCCATAAAAAAGGAGGGTTGCCATAAAAAAGCCTTTACTGTCGTCAAACAACAAACTAAAGCGCCTACAGTTTGCCAATCGTTAGTGGAACTTTCAATGGGACCGGGTTCTATGGTCAGATTCGACCAAAATATAGCTTTTGGAAACAAACACCAGAGGTGGGTTTGGCGTAGACAGAAAGGTAGCAATGCAGAAAAGTACCTCATCCCCACTGTGATGTTTGATGTTGTGGGGCTGTTTTTCTTCCAAAGGCCATGGGCAACTTGTTAGGATACATTGTATCATGAACTCCATCAAGTACCAGCAGATATTAAATCAAAACCTGACTGTCTCTGCTAGGAAGCTCAAACTGGGCTGCGGTTGGATCTTCCAGCAGGACAATGATCCAAAGCACACCTCAAAATCAACACAAAAATGGTTCACTGACCACAGAATCAAGGTTTTGCCATGGCCATCCCAGTCCCCTGGCCTAAACCCTATAGAAAACCCGTGGGATGAGCTGAAGAGGACAGTCCACAAGCTTGGACCTCGGAATCTGAAGGATCTGGAGAGATTCTGTATGGAGGAATGTTCTCAGATCCCTTGCCATGTGTTCTCCAACCTCATTGCGCATTATAGGAGAAGACTCAGAGCTGTTATCTTGGCAAAGAGAGGTTGCACAAAGTATTGAATGAAGGGGTGCCAATAATTATGGTACACTTATATTTGAGAAAAATATTTGCTTTATGATAAGAATGAATTTTTTCTTTCAGTTATTTTACTTCAAGTAAAGGTTCGATTTTTGTGAATATTTTGAATGAAAGACCAAGAGCATGAACAATGAAGAAAAAAAATTCACAGCCCGTTTTGCTCATATTAGCAAGGGTGTCAATATTAGTGGAGGGCACTGTATTCTCCATCACACCAACACACAGATACAGGGATATTTTTATGATATTAACTCTCCCATTGATCTTTCACATCATCTTTACATTTCACTAGGCAGGTTTCCATTGGCCCAGGTTTCTTCAGCCAAAGCAATGTAGATTTTTTTTCATTTGCGACGTGTTATGGAAACGGCAGATATAGGAGACATTTTATAAAGATATAAAACAGTTCAGTTCAATAGGGATGGATTTTTCTCTTGTCAAACTTTCTTTAGTGTGACAAATGATGATGGAAACTGTGTTTTTCGAGAAAAAAAATGGTTGCGGAATAGTTTTGAAGATACGCAGGGCACGTGATGTCTCTGCCGAGTCCCCAACAACCAGATGTTCCAGTTTTCAGGGGAAAGGGAAAGAGATCATGTGACACGACTTCTTCTTTTGGACGTTAACATGGCGACGCTCCATCTTAACTCCTCCTCCACATTTACTGGATTGGTTGAATAGTGCAGAGGAGAACTTCTGACGACAGTTTTTTTTCTTCTTATCAAGACCAGTATGTAAGGGATGCAGTTTCAGGCATTTCTTTTGCGCTTGCTACGTTAGGTTAGTTAAATGGAAACAGACCCAAGCAGGCAATTGACGCATCTATTTTCTATGCCAACTTTCTGAATGTTGACAAAAAAATCACTGGACAAGTTAATGGAAACATAGCTACTGTTTGATTTACTATGGGAGGAAATAGCCCATTTGGTAACACTTTCTATGAACCACTCATATAGTAAATATTCACTGATGTAGCTTCGATATTTTTTTTTTCTAAAATTCTGACCTGAGCCGTGTACTTAACAGCGGCTCCATTCTGGTTGGAGAAACCCAGTAACCTGGTTCTGGCCCCAGAGGAGAATGCACGTTTAGTGTGCCGCTCTGACGGCATCCCTCGGCCCAGTATCCGCTGGTTTATCAACGGAGATTCAATCGAAGGTAAGCACAGCCACCTACCCTAAGAATCCAAGTGCACTGTTGCAAATGACTGCAGGAGATTACACTCAAATTGCTCAATTACACGTTTTATGTATAAAATCTGCTGTTTTTTTCACTTAACTGAAAAGACTGTATAGTAAAGTAACAAACTGTTCTATAACTGCAAGGACACAGTATTTTACTTACTTACTGTACTATATGCTTGTTCCAGATGCCTCTCTGGTCCCAAACAGGCAGGTGTCAGGTGATACAATTACCTTCCATTCAGTCACTGTGGCGAACACTGGTGTTTACCAATGCAATGCCTCCAACCAGTATGGCTACCTGTTTGCCAATGCCTACATCAATGTACTGCGTAAGATACCATATTAATTTGCAGAAAATAACCATAATCCTCTCTGTTTGTTGAAATACGTGTAAACGTTAACATAGAAATTACAGTAGATCATCATGGAAGCATTGGTACGGTCATATGTTCTGTTTCTGTAGATGCAAAACCACGTATCCTCAGGCCCAGGACTGCCCTGGTGAAGGTCATTGAGGGCAGCCGCGCCTGGCTAGACTGCCGCTATTTTGGCTCGCCCGTGCCCGATCTGAGCTGGTGAGAACATGTTTATGATGCTCTTCTTTCAGGTGTGTGTGTGCATGCATGTGTGTAACTGCCTACCTCTTTTTGCACAGGTCTAAGTATGGACTTGGAAATCTAGAGGGAAATCGCTTTAAAGTACACAGCAACGGGACCCTGCAGATCAGAGGCACCCGTATGGACGACCAGGGGACATACCTGTGTACTGTCAGCAACGTCGCCGGACGTGATGAAAACCAGGTCAAATTAGAGGTCAAAGGTGAATACCCAATAATAGCCTAACTGTAACGCTTCTTCATGTGGTTCAATCTACACTGTACATTGCAGGTGTTCTCATGATCCGTATCCTCTTTTTCTCCAGAGTCCACCAAAATCCTCAAACGGCCAGATAATATGAGAGTCCTCCGGGGGACTGATGTCCGGTTGGAGTGTAAGGCCGAACATGACCCCACGCTCACCATCACCACCACCTGGATGAAGAACAAACAGTTTCTCATCATAAGCTGGAGGTGGGCCTGAATATGACTACTCGTCCTTGTAACCATTGAAACCATAGGGTTTCTGTTGCCACCCTAACGTCCTAGTTATGGTTATAGCTAACTTCAAACTAACAGAGTTATAGTCTATACATGAGTATAACTAAAGGTAAATGGTGAATTGTTCAACTGAATTTGTCAAGATGACTTCCTAATGTCATCAGCATTGTGTCCTATTAATTATCTACAGGCTGTCTCTGGATGATTCAACTCTGGTCATCACAAACGTCAACAGACGAGACGAAGGCAATTACACCTGTATCATCAAGACTGAGATAGACAAGACCACTGTCTCCGCCCGCCTGGTGGTGATGGGTAGGACTCTAACGTGACGCTTAGTAAACATACACACAGTGCTTTCAGAAAGTATTCATACCCCTTGACTTATTCCACATTTTGTTGTGTTACAGCCTGAATTCAAAATGTATTAAATAAATACAAATCTCAGCCATATACACACAATGCGCCATAATGGCAAAGTGAAAACATGTTTTTAGAAATGTTTGCAAATGTATTGAAAATGAAATAGAGAAATATGTCATTTACATAAGTATTCACACTTCTGAGTCAATACATGTTAGAATCACCATTGGCAGCGACTAAAGCTGTGAGTCTTTCTAGGTAAGTCTCTAAGAGCTTGACATACCTGGATTGAACAAAATTCTTCAAGCTCTGTCAAGTTGTTTGTTGATCATTGCAAGACAGCCATCTTGCCATAGATTTTCAAGCCGATTTATGTCAAAACTGTAACTATGTCACTCAGGAACATTCAATGTTGTCTTGGTAAGCAACTCCAGTGTAGATTTGGCCTTGTGTTTTAGGTTATTGTCCTGCTGAAAGGTGAATTAATCTCCCAGTGTCTGGTGGAAAGCAGGCTGAACTAGGATTGCTGCTAGGATTTTGACTATGCCAAGCTTAATACCAATAACCTGATGCAGCCACCACTATGCTTGAAAATATGGAGAGTGATACTCAGTAATTTGTTGTATTGGATTTGACCCAAACATTACACTTTGCAGTATTCATTTGTGACTTGCTGCAAACAGGATGCATGTTTTGGAACATTTTTATTCTGTAAAGGCTTCCTTCTTTTCACTCTGTCAATTAGGTTAGTATTGTGGAGTAGCTACAGTGTTGTTGATCCATCCTCAGTTTTCTCCTATCACAGCCATTAAACACTGCAACTGTTTTAAAGTCACCATTCGCCTCATGGTGAAATCCCTGAGAAGATTCCTTCCTCTCAAAATCAAATGAAATTCAATTTTATTGGTCGCACACACATGTTTAACAGATGTTATTGCAGGTGTAGCGAAATTGTTGTGCTTCTAGTTCCGACAGTGCAGCAATATCTAATGAGTAATATCTAAGAATTTCACAACATATACCCAATACACACAAATCTAAGTAAAGGAATGGAATTAAGAATATATAAATATATGGACATTACATGTTATGGAATGTTAATTAATGTTAATTACATTGTATTGTGTGATAGTAGTAGATAGACAGCATGTGGATGCTGTATATATTTGGAATTTGCCACAACAGTTTCCTTCCCTTCCTCCCAGATCGTCCAGACCCTCCTACAAACTTGAAGTTGTCGGACTCCTTCGAGCGCAGTGTCAGGCTTTCCTGGACCCCTGGAGATAGCAATCACAGCCCTATCAAAGGTAACAACTCTGCCTTACACTCTACACCTCAGGAGCAGAACACCCAGAGTAAACATAGTCCTGATGTCATGCTACATGTGCACCAGAGTTTCTTTGAAATGGTCAGAGTTAACCAAAATCAACTGAAGTAATCAGTGTTTTTTTCTGGGCTTTACCTCCAGAATACCTGGTGCAGTATGATGATGACGACTGGTTACCTTACAACTGGAGAAACCTTTCCACGTACCCTGGAAACCTCAACTCTGTCATTCTGCAACTGTCACCATTCATTATCTATGAGTTTAGGGTCATTGCTATCAATGATATTGGAATGAGTAAACCCAGTCGCTCGTCCGCCAACTTCCAGACTGGTGGAGCGCGTGAGTATTTCATGCTTGATGCGTGTGATGATGTGTTATGAATAAGGGATATCTATTGTCTTCATTAATTGTATTGAACAGGAATACAGCTGACAACAATTATCTTCCATATTCAAACCATTGGAAAATGAGCTTTCAAAATCATTTGTATACTTGCTATGCTTCTCAGCCCCAGACACCATCCCTAAAAACATCAAAGGAGTGGGCACATGGAGAAACAACATGGAGATCAGCTGGGAGGTGATACATTCAAATATACACCACCGTTCAAAAGTTTGGGGTCACTTAGAAATGTCCTTGTTTTTGAAAGAAAATAATTTTTTTGGTCTATTAAAATAACATCAAATTGATCATAAATACAGTGTAGACATTGTGAATGTTGTAAATGACTATTGTAGCTGGAAACGGCTGATTTTTAATGGAATATCTACATAGGCGTACAGAGGCCCATTATCAGCAGCCATCACTCCAGTGTTCCAATGGCATTTCTTGCATGGAGTAGACTTCATTTCTCAGAACAAGAATAGACTGATGAGTTTCAGAAGAAAGTCCTTTGTTTCTGGCCATTTTGAGCCTGTAATCGAACCCACATATGCTGATGCTCCAGATACTCAACTAGTCTAAAGAAGGCCAGTTTTATTGCTTCTTTAATCAGGACAACAGTTTTCAGCTGTGCTAACATAATTGCAAAAGGGTTTTCTAATGATCAATTAGCCTTTTAAAATGATAAACTTGACTTAGCTAACACAACGTGCCATTGGAACACAGAAGTGATGGTTGCTGATAATGCGCCTCTGTACGTCTATGTAGATATTCCATAAAAAATCTGACGTTTCCAGCTACAATAGTCATTTACAACATTAACAATGTCTACACTGTATTTATGATCAATTGTATGTTATTTTAATGGACAAAAAATGTGCTTTTCATTCAAAAACAATGACATTTCTAAGTGACCTCAAACTTTTGAACGGTAGTGTATATATACTGATCAAAAAAATAAAGGGAACACTTAAACAGCACATCCTAGATCTGAATGAAAGAAATAATCTTATTAAATACTTTTTTCTTTACATAGTTGAATGTGCTGACAACAAAATCACACAAAAAGAATCAATGGAAATCCAATTTATCAACCCATGGAGGTCTGGATTTGGAGTCACACTCAAAATTAAAGTGGAAAACCACACTACAGGCTGATCCAACTTTGATGTAATGTCCTTAAAACAAGTCAAAATAAGGCTCAGTAGTGTGTGTGGCCTCCACGTGCCTGTATGACCTCCCTACAACGCCTGGGCATGCTCCTGATGAGGTGGTGGGTGATCTCCTGAGGGATCTCCTCCCAGACCTGGACTAAAGCATCCGCCAACTCCTGGACAGTCTGTGGTGCAATGTGGCGTTGGTGGATGGAGCGAGACATGATGTCCCAGATGTGCTCAATTGGATTCAGGTCTGGGGAACGGGCGGGCCAGTCCATAGCATCAATGCCTTCCTCTTGCAGGAACTGCTAACACTCCAGCCACATGAGGTCTAGCATTGTCTTGCATTAGGAGGAACCCAGGGCCAACCGCACCAGCATATGGTCTCACAAGGGGTCTGAGGATCTCATCTCGGTACCTAATGGCAGTCAGGCTACCTCTGGCGAGCACATGGAGGGCTGTGCGGCCCCCCAAAGAAATGCCACCCCACACCATGACTGACCCACCGCCAAACCAGTCATGCTGGAGGATGTTGCAGGCAGCAGAACGTTCTCCACGGCATCTCCAGACTCTGTCACGTCTGTCACGTGCTCAGTGTGAACCTGCTTTCATCTGTGAAGAGCACAGGGCACCAGTGGCGAATTTGCCAATCTTGGTGTTCTCTGGCAAATGCCAAACGTCCTGCAGTGTTGGGCTGTAAGCACAACCCCCACCTGTTGACATCGGGCCCTCATACCACCCTCATGGAGTCTGTTTCTGACCGTTTGAGCAGACACATGCACATTTGTGGCCTGCTGGAGGTCATTTTGCAGGGCTCTGGCAGTGCTTCTCCTGCTTTGATTTCACAGAAGTGTGATTGACTTGGAGTTACATTGTGTTGTTTAAGTGTTCCCTTTATTTTTTTGAGCAGTGTATATAAAAAGAATTGAACTCAACGTTTATTCAATGAAGAATAACAACTTTTATTCTGTACAATTGAACTTCCTTGTCTGGTATGGGGAGAAGGCACTGAACAACAGAGAGTGGAATGGGCCCCACCTGAAGTACTTGGTGTGGTGGAAACGGAGGGATTCCAGGGAGGAGTGGAAAAACGCTACCACTTGGTGGTGTAAATACTACATCTACGACACAGACATTTTCACACCATACGAGATAAAGGTCCAAGCTGTCAATGACTTTGGGCTGGGCCCAGAGTCCCCTGTCATCATAGGCTACTCTGGAGAAGACCGTGAGTATCACCACACAATTCCTTCCTGCAGACACACAGAGACCGTTTTTATACCCATTTACGGGTAAATATAGACCATCCCTACTTGACACCTGGCAGTCAGCCACGCCATAATGAATTGCAACTTCCTCTTGGTGTTTCCCAGGTCCCACTGCTGCCCCCGTCAAACTGCGTGTGTCCAGGATAGAGGCCACTAAGGTCACCGTGCACTGGGACCCTGTGGCTCGCAACAGCATCATGGGTGAACTGAAGGAGTACAAGGTCAGACTACTGGGAATAAGTGGCTTGTTCAGTTTCTGGTTTTCAATTCCAAGTGTAACAAACTGTTATGAGATCCAGGCTACATTTGGTATACATCAGGAAAGCAGTGGATGGAAAGCTCTTCACACATCGGCTGAATGAATGAACAAATGAGGGACTGAGGAACTGAATGAGGGAACATACATACAAATGAACGCATGTGCTGTGTCCCCCTATCCCAGGTGTACTTTTGGCGAGACAGTAGCCAGCTGAGGTGGCTGAGTGTGAGCAGGGCCGTGAAGTCTAAAGCCTTTCCAGCCAGTGGGCCGCGTCTCTCTGGTGTCCTGCCGGGACTCATCCCTTACAGCAACTACAAAATGTACATAGTGGTGGCCAACAACCGATACGAGGGACCTCCCAGTAACACCATAGAGTTCTCCACTCCAGAGGGAAGTAAGGAAAAACATTGTGATGCTGTATTAGATGTGCCACTTTTTCTGTCAGCTCTTTTCCTAATCATGTATTTTCCTTTGTTTATTCTCAGACTTGACCTTTGATCTATGTCACTCGCCTGTTCTCTTCCATACTGCAGTGATAGAATGGCGCTGGAGGGAATAGTGGTTGTTTTACGAGCTCCTGACCAATTGTGTTATTTTGGGTATTATTTTGACTGAAAATTACAGCTATCACTAACCTTAATTTGGACTTCAATGAGTCGGAGGCAAAATACATATTGATTATCCCGGACCAAGCCCAAATCCCGGACAATCGAAGGACGCTTATAAGAAATCCTGCTATGCCCTCCAACAAACTATCAAACAGGCAAACCATCTATACAGATTAAAACCTACAACACTGGCTCTGATGCTCGTCGGATGCGGCAAGGCTTGCAAACTATCATGGATTACAAAGGGAAACACAGTCGCGAGCTGTCCAGTGACACAAGCCTACCAGATGAGCTAAATACCTTCTATGCTCGCTTTGAGACTAGCAACACTGAACCAAGCATGAGAGCACCAGCTGTTCCGGACGACTGTGTGATCATGCTCTCATTAGCCGATGTGAGGGTCCTTTAAACAGGTTAACATTCACAGGGCCAGACAGATTGCCAGGACAGGTACTCTGAGCATGGGCTGACACCTGGCAAGTGTCTTCACTGAAATGTTCGACCTCTTCCTGACCCAGTCTGTAATACCAACATGTTTCAAGCAGACCACCATGGTCTCTGTGCCCAAGAACACCAAGGTAACCTGTCTAAATGACTATCGCCCCATAGCACTCACGTCTGTAGCTATGAAATTCTTTGAAAGGCTGGTCATGGCTTACATCAACACCGTCATCCCAGACACTCTGGACCCACTCCAATTCGCATACCGCCCCAATAGATCCACAGATGACACAATCTCTTTTGCACTCCACACTGCCCTTTCCCACATGGACAAAAGGAACACATACGTGAGAATGCTGTTCATTGACTACAGATCAGCGTTCAACACAATTGTGCCCTCCAAGCTCATCACTAAGCTAATGACCCTGCAATTAAACACCTCCCTCTGCAACTGGATCCTGGACTTCCTGACGGGCCACCCCTAGGTGGTGAGGGTAGGCAACAACACATTCACCACACTGACCCTCAATTAGAGGGCCCCTAATGGGTGAGTGCTTAGTCCCCTCCTGTACTCCCTGTTCACCCATGACTGCGTGGCCACACATGACCCCAACACCATCATTAAGTTTGCAGACGACACAACGGTGGTAGGCCTGATCATGGACGACGATGAGACAGCCTACAGGGAGGAGGTCAGAGACCTGGCAGTGTGGTGCAAGGACAACAACCTCTCCCTCAATGTCAGCAAGACAAAGGAGCTGATAGTGGACTACAGGAAACAGCGGGCCCGAGCACGACCCATACACATCGACAGGGCTGTAGTGGAGCAGATTGAAAGCTTCATGTTCACTAAGGAATGATCATGATCCACAGACACCAACACATTCGTGAAGAGGAAACGACAATGCCTCTTTCCCCTCAGGAGGCTGAAAATATTTGGCATGGGCCCTCAGATCCTCAAAGTTCTACAGCTGCACCATTGAGAGCATCTTGACTGGCTGCATCCGACCGCAAGGCGCTACAGAGGGCAGTGTGTACGGCCCAGTATATCACTTGGGCCGAGCTCCCTACTACCCAGGACCTCTATACCAGGCGGTGTCAGAGTAAGGCCCTATAATTGTCAAAGACTTCAGCCACTCAAGTCATAGACTGTTCTCTGCTACCGCACAACAAACAGTACAGATGTACCAAGTTTAGAACCAACAGGACACTAAACAGCTTCTACCCCCAAGCCATGAGACTGATTAACACTAGAACCATCATAGGGCAATGGCCACTGATGTTTGATTTTGTAAATTTAAAAAATCTGCAAAAAAAAGCATTGTCCTGCTCCTTCACCGACTTTTCCTAAATGTTTGGATTTTACCATACTCATTTGTCAGCGTTCTGAAATCACAAACAGAAAAGTATTGAGCCTTTTACCAGTTTTTTCACACCTATTCCCAACTTAACCCTCCAAGACAATGTGTTGTAGGATGTTGGTACCCAGCCAGGTGCTAATGCGTCTGTCAGAAGGTGGGTGTAGCTGGTGCATAAAGTCAGGCGCAGGAGAGCAGAATGAGTGAGCAACGTACTTTACTCAAAATAAGGGCACAAGGTAACAATACACTTGACCAACAATAAACGGTAATCAATTACGCACGGGTGAAAACAGCACCCGTCGACGTGCCCACCCTGCGCACCAGGGACACATGCTCGGCGCGTACAGCGAAGTATATCATGATGTCATCAATATACACCAATACACCCTGCCCGGGCAGGTCCCTGAAAATCTCGTCTACAAAGGCCTGGAAGACTGATGGAGCATTCATCAACCCGTACGGCATGATGAGGTACTCATAGTGCCCTGAGGTGCTACTGAAAGCCGTCTTCCACTCGTCTCCCTCCCGGATACGCACCAGGATGTAAGCACTCTGAGATCCAATTTGGTGAAGAAGCGCGCCCCGTGCATTGACTCAATCACACTGGCTATGAGAGGTAGCGGGTAACTGTACCTAACAGTGATCTGGTTGATACCCCGATAGTCAATACACGGGCGCAGACCTCCATCCTTCTTCTTCACAAAAAAGAAATTCGAGGAGGCAGGTGAAGTGGAGGGCCGAATGTACCCCTGTCCCAGGGATTCGGAGACATATGTTTCCATAGCCACCGTCTCCTCCTGTGACAGGGGATACACGTGACTCCTGGGAAGTGCTGCGTCTACTAGGAGATTTATCGCACAATCCCCCCGTCGATGGGGTGGTAATTGAGTCGCCCTCTTCTTACAGAATGCGAGAGCCAAATCGGCATATTCAGAGGGGATGCGCACGGTGGAGACCTGGTCTGGACTTTCCACCGTAGTCGCACCAACGGAAACCCCTAAACACCTCCCCGAGCACTTTCATGACCACCCCGTGAGAGCCCTCTGTTGCCACGAAATAGTGGGGTCATGACAGGCCAACCAGGGTAGGCCCAGCACCACAGGAAACGCAGGAGAATCAATAAGGAAGAGACTGATTCTCTCCTTGTGACCCTCCTGCGTCATCATGCCCAGTGGAGCGGTGGCCTCCCTAATTAGCCCTGACCCTAATGGTCGACTATCTAGGGCGTGAACTGGGAAGGGCATATCCACTGGAACAATAGGGATCCCTAAACTATGGGCAAATGATCTGTCAATAAAGTTCCCAGCTACGCCTGAATCTTCGAGCGCCTTATGCTGGGAATACGGGGAAAACTCAGGAAAATGAATATACAAAAACATGTGTGCAACAGAGGGCTCTGGGTGAGCCTGGTGCCGACTCACCTGGGGTGACATGAGAGTGCCCTGCCTCCTGCCTCGACTCCCAGAGGAACCTCCCCAGCACCGACCGGCAGTGTGCCCTCTGCGGCCACAGATGGTGCATGGACCGGCCCCTCCTCCAGTCGCCCTAAGTGCAGCCCCTCCCAGCTCCATGGGCGTAGGGGCAGTGGTGCAGGGGGATGGAATCGACAGACTCCGATCTGGACGTCCGCGGGTAGCCAGCAGGTTATCCAACCGGAGGGACAGGTCCACCAGCTGGTCAAAGGTGAGAGTGGTGTCCCTGCAGGCCAACTCCCGACGGACATCCTCACGCAAACTACAATGGTAGTGATCGATCAGGGCCCTGTCGTTCCATCCCGTGCCGGCAGCCAGGGTCCGAAAGTCCAAAGCGAACTCCTGTGCGCTCCTCGTCCCCTGCCTAAGGTGGACGAGACGTTCACCCGCCACTCTACCCTCAGGCGGGTGGTCGAAAACTGCCCGGAAGCGGCGTGTGAAATCTTCGAATTGGTCCAACACCGCTTCTCCTTCCCCCCATACGGCGTTGGCCCACTCCAGGGCTTTCCCTGAGAGGCAGGAGACGAGGGCGGATATGCTCTCATGGCCCGAAGGAGCCGGGTGGACGGTTGCCAGGTAGAGCTCCAGCTGGAGTAGGAACCCCTGACATCCCGCAGCCGTCCCATCATACTCCCTCGGAAGAGCAAGCCGAATCCCACTGGGACCGAGTGAAGGAGGGGTGAGTAGTGGTGCCCTTGGTGGTGCTGGTGGAGGCGCTGGAGGAACTCCTCTTCTCTCCCAGCGATCCATAGTCTGCAGGATACGATCCATGGCGGTGCTGAGATGTTGTAGCATGGCCGCATGCTGCTGGACGCGCTCCTCGACCCCTATTACGGGGGTGTCTGCTCCTGCTGACTCCATATGATTGGTGTATGATTCTGTCAGAAGGTGGGTGTAGCTGGTGCATGAAGTCAGGCGCAGGAGAACAGAATGAGTGAGCAATGTACTTTACTCAAAATAAAGGCACAAGGTAACAATACACTTGACCAACAATAAACGGTAATCAATTGCGCACAAGTGAATACAGCACCCGTCAAAATCCAGCCATAACGTACAGAATGAACATAGAAACAATCACGCACAAAAACATGGGGGAAACAGAGGGTTAAATACATAAACATGTAATTGGGGAATGAAACCAGGTGTGTAGAAAACAAAGACAAAACAAATGGAAAATGAAAGGTGGATCGGCGATGGCTAGAAGACCGGTGACGTCAACCGCCGAACGCCGCCTGAACAAGGAGAGGGATCGACTTCGGCGGAAGTCGTGACAGCGTCTCTCTCGCCTCTCTGAATTAATGACAAATGGGTGAATGGACGATAATTCCTCACTGTACTTTACAATTGAATTTAAATAAGGCCTGACTGAATGATGAGGGTGAAAAGGATGATTTAATTTAGAAAGGCAATAGTGTAATTATGAGTTTGTTATGCCTGTTTATAAGCAGCACATAATTTGACCATGTGCCTTGCGGTTTGACACCATTCTCTTTTACATTTTACTTTGTTAAAAGAAACTGTTAACAGATGAGTTATTTACTGTAACTCTATTACTAACCTAATTTATTGTAAGGGAAATTAAAACATGCTACGTGTTTATTTAAATATTATATTGATTGATCTGAATGATGAGGGTGAATAGGATGATTGAATTCAGAACAATAGTGTAATGATATTGAAGAATTGTGGGCGTTGTGGGTGGTCTAATTATTTTATTATGAAAGACTGGAAAATTGTATATAATTTCCCCTCAGAGAGTCAAATCAGACACTGAGTACAACATACAATGTTTGTAGTTCACAATAGCAAGCCGAACCAAACGAATGGACGCATGCACTGCCAGCATTTAATGCTGCAGAATTTACTGTAAGTGAGTTGGAGTCAGATGAGGGATCAGATATTCAGCTTGAAATCGACGTTGCTAATTAAGTCTTCATCTGATTTTAATGTTGACTTCGAGCCTCTGCCTCCGATGCCTGAGCCTCCCCGCAGAAAACCAGAACAGAGCCAACTGAGACCGTGATCCCAACTGCCACCCTGACAGTAGGACTCTGGGAGGGATGGCACGGTTTGGGTAGAAAAGAGTGATGAGTTTATGTGACATGCAGATGTTGCAGCACATGTTGCGCATGCACACAGAAAAAGAAATAGTACGTGGCGTGGGACATGTCTATGGATGAACTCAAAGCATGTATTGCACTCTTTATTGCATACGGCGGCAAGACCATGGATGTGGAGTCATTTTTGGTCTGATGGGTAGGGAGCGGACTTTTTCCGAGAGACCATGCCATGCAACCGCTTCAGAAAGATTATACAACACCTGTGGCAGGTGCACACTAAACAAGGCCCATGAAAACTGCGTGCAATGCAACCGATTTGTTTGTGGGGCTTGCTCACACAAAGCCCCGAAGAAGCTGTGTGCTGACTGTGGACCCGAAGCATAAAGAGAAGAAGAGATTGATTCATGCGTAAAGGCACGGGTATAAGGGCCCAATACAGTGTCCGATACAATCAACAAATGACTGTTTTTATTTCTTGTCATGAATATATTTGTACATTTACTTTTAATGCAATTAATCCTTTACAATTGTTTATGCACTGGTGCTTTTGTTTAGGAATACGGCAAATAATTTCACCTATGACCTGGCTCGTTATATTAATTTTATCTTTTTCGTTTCTACTTTGTCAAAAGAATCTGTAACTGGACTTTATTAATTACTATAACTCTATTACTAATCAAATCTACAAACAAAGTGGATCAAATGGAGAACTTTGTGGGGTCATTTTGGTCTAAAAACCTGCTCCAGAGCGCTCAGAACCTCAGACTGAGTCGAAGGTTCACCTTCCAACAGGACAATGATCCTAAGCACACAGTCAAGACAATGCAGGAGTGGCTTTGGGACAAGTCTCTGAATGTCCTTGAGTGGCCTAGCCAGAGCCCAGACTTGAACCCGATCGAACATCTCTGGAGAGACCTGAAAATAGCTGTGCAGCGACGTTCCCCATCCAATCCAGACAGAGCTTGAGAGGATCTGCAGAGAAAAATGGGAGAAACTCCCCAATTTGTATTTAACTAGGCAAGTCAGTTAAGAACAAATTCTTATTTTCAATGACGGCCTAGGAACAGTGGGTTAACTGCCTTGTTCAGGGGCAGAACAACAGATTTGTACCTTGTCAGCTCAGGGATTCGAACTTGCAACCTTTCGGTAACTAGCCCAACGCTCTAACCAGTAGGTTACCCTGCCGTCCCAAATACAGGTGTGCCAAGCTTGTAATGTCATACCCAAGAAGACTTGCGGCTGTAATCGCTGCCAAAGGTGCTTCAACAAAGTACTGAGTAAAGGATCTGAATACTTAAGTAAATTATATTTGTTTTTTATATATTTTTTACATTTCCCTAAATTTCTAAAAACCTGTTTTTGCTCTGTCATTATGGGGTATTGTGTGTAGATTGATGACGGAAAAAACTATTTAATACATTTTAGAATAAGGCTGTAACATCACAAAATGTGGAGAAAGTCAAGGGGTCTGAATACTTTCCGAATACACTGTATGTACATACAGTATCTTCCTCAATTACCCTGTATCCCTGCAAATTGACTCTGTACTGTTACCCTTTGTGTATATAGTAAAGTTATTGTTACTCATTGTGTATTTCTTCCTTGCGTTATGTTTTTATTATTCATCTTTTTTTCTCTCTCCATTGTTATGAAGTAAGCATTTCACTGTTAGTCTACACCTGTTTAGAAAGCATGTGACAAATAATATTAAACGGAATTGTATTTGTCTCTAGCACCCTCTGCTCCAAGATTCTTCAGAATCCAGCAGAGACATTTGGACACTATCTGGGTGGACTGGGACACTCCTGCAGAGCCCAATGGCATCATCACCAGATACATACTGAAATATCAGACAGGTAGGAAGACTTACTCATCGTCAGTCAGGTGAACAAAGTGGGTACAGTAGGTAAACGGGTCTCTAAATCAAGTTCTCTTGGCTCCCTGGTGTGCTCTCCCTCCACAGTGAATGCAACCCGGGAGGAGGAATTGCGTGTTGAGGAATTTACCCCAAACACCACCAGTTTTGCTGTGCGCCGATATGATCGCTACACCCGTTATAGATTCACCATAGCAGCACAGACTAGGATCGGGGTAGGAGAGTGGTACACAGAGGAATCACCCCATTATACAACTGAAGGTGAAACACCACAGGTCAACCACAACACACAATTACAAGCCATTAAACATTCACACACCTACAGATTTTATCATGACAATTAATTGTGTGTGTGTGTTTACATACAGCTAATGCACGGGAGCAGGTGGACCTCTCCACTCAGGGCTGGGTCATTGGTGTGATGTGTGCTGTGGCCCTCTTCGTGCTCATCCTGCTGGTCGTCTGCTTTATCAAGAGGAGCCGAGGGGGGAAATACCGAGGTACTGTAGCAATACTATAGTCCACAAGACTTCTCCATTAGAGGACCAACATTCTTAGATGGAGAGACAGATCCAACAGACCTAATACTATAGTTCATTGACTAGCATAAAGCTTCTAATCCCACAATTGTGCTAAATTAGCTAATGGATAGGATATATTTACCCTAAGTATGCAGTGCTTATATTATATTTGGTCTGAGTAACAAGACAGAGCTTTTTATTTTCAGTACGGGACAAGAAAGAAGTGACATTGGAGCCGGTGGATGATAAAGATCAGGAGGGATCATTTGACTATCGGTAGGCAATATAAAAGAACTGGCTGAAAATCAACTGAGAACCTTGACTTGAGATAAGTATCAATAGTGCCAATGCAGGATTTGTGTAGGTCAAAGTCAACCACGCACATCATGTATAATCATTTTGTGAGGTAGTGCTGATCGTGTCAGTTTCCCTTCAAGCCAACTATGGTATCTAAAACCTTCCACATGAACAGTAATCTACAGTCATATGAAAATGTACTCGACTCTTTCTATAAATAAATGGGCCAATGCGTGACATCAGGGTCAACATTTCGAAATGGTTTGATATACATTTAAACATGATTTTCTTGCACCTTCACATGTATAGTTACAGGAATAAGAGTCTAGATGGGCACATTGAGACCATAACTCCTAGCAACAATAAAACATCTACATGTCATTCAAAATGTCACATGAAACATGGACACTGCATGTTTCTTTGTCATGCCTAGTAGCCAGGTCTGTTTGTGCTTTAGTCAACTTCTCTATCATTTAAAGCCATGCTAAACATTCCAGAAAATGAAAAAGATCAACAGCATTTCTATATTTTTTAATACAATAATATAATACGTGTTCTGTCAACAAAATCATTGAACTCTGACGTTCTTGTCCAATGGGTTTTGAGAAGGAGATGAGGAGAGAGGATGCAACAAATCAAGGAAATATAATTGAGATTCTCCCAAGGATAGAGGAAACAAGCATTTGACAGTTACAGTATTACATTTTTTTGATAGTGCCAGACTGACTGAGCTACCATAATACCCATGGCCTGTCCAGAAATAACCCCTAGCCCCTACTGCCCAGACACGTGTGGAGATCTGAGAGGGATTGATGGAGACATGGTGAGAGCCTCAACTTACCCTTTGATCGGCTTGGAGGAATTTTGGCGGTATTGCTTACACCTGTCCAATCCTCTCAGATCTCCACAAGTGTCTAGGGGTAGAGGCTAGGGGTAGTTTCTTGACAGGACGCCACAACCCTTCGGGTGGATGGTGGATCTACAGCACAACACTTGAAGCATTGATTGGATGTTTAATTCCATTGCTATACACACAGGCTGTGCACACCCACAGCACCCTATCAGGCTGATCAGACAGGTCTGGGTAGCTAGAGACCTGCTGTAAACAGTGAAAGGATATATTTGCATGCCTACTATTCACACGCTTGCTTCATTTCAGCTAGTTAGATGTGCAACCACTGACTAACTATAGCTAGGGCATATCTCTAGTCTAACAATAGGTACTGTTTTGGTTGTTTTGCATCATTTAAGATTGCCAATGGTTAGCTAGGTAGCTAGGATATATCAGTCAGCTAACCATTTACAGTAACAGCAGTTCATAAGTCAATACACACTAAATCTTATCCAGAAATTAAGAAATCTTACTTTATCTTGGCACTGTGGCACGGTATGGGCAGCTATTAATAAATAAATGAATAGAATGGAGTTAGAATGGTGACCTCTTAGGACAGGAAGTGTTGGCTCTGCACTTGACCCAGCATTTCATATTTAACCCCACACACATTTGAACATGCTGCCAAGACAGCAGCTACTATTCCTGGGGTCCATCAGAATTAAGGCAGTTTATACAATACAGTCACAGATTTCACAACACACTGTGTGCCCTCAGGCCCCTACTCCACCACTACCACATATCTACAGTACTAAATCCATGTTTGTGTATAGTGTGTATGCTATTGACCCCTTTCTGTTTGAAACATTGTATTTTGCAATCACATACATTATTTTGAATATGTGTGCCGATGAAAACTGTTTTCACACCATAACATATGGAGATATGAAATGTTAAGATGTTACAGTACACTTCTGAGATCTCATACCAAAAAAAATAAACAATGTCCAGGAATTTCACAGGATCAAGGTCAATGTGTAATTAAATTGTTAAATGCTTAGTATACGATAAAACAACAAACCGTATCATAAATATAAGGAAAGAAAGGTATTGTTTTATGTCACACGATTTTTGCCAAATCTGTGAAGACCCCAAACACAAAAAAACGGCTTAAACATAGATTCTATATAATTCATGATTTGATTCAAAACCTATCTATGTTCCCCCTTATATCTTAATTTATCCACATGAAAATAAAAATCATGAATGTCTTTGTAACAGCTCCAAACAGTTGTACACTGCTCACTGGTACTCTAGTTTATAGAAAGACCCATCCATACTGTAATATGGTGTGGTAATAATACTCAACAGGGAAACAAATCATTCAATTTCCTAACAATATTGTACCATTCAGTGTTGTCATTATTTCAGAACAATGTATTTTTCCTGATAACTCCCCAATCCTTAGAATTGATCTCTCTATTCTGACTACTAATGTTTTCACATTTTTCCTTTGGACAACTGAAGGTCTCTGGAAAGGTATGATAATATGAACACTAACGCAAGTCTACACCATGTACACCATGTCTACTGTATTATTTTACTTGTATATTGACTGTATTTTATATTTATAACCAATAAATTGGAACTAAAATAAACGTTTAGGTAGTCTGCATATCAACATGCTATCGCTGTTGAAACAAGTTAATGGTTTAAGTGACTTGATTAAAATATACTAAAATCGTTGATAATTCATTGAAATGTTCATCAACACTGTAGCTCTCAACACAAATTATAAACAATATTTTTGAACGTTTCAGGGTAAGCTGTGTCACCACCATTCCCTACTCTGCCCAACGGTAAGTATTACAACCAGTCAGTCTATTTTAATGTCTAGAACTGTATGGTGAAAGCTGGGAGCCATAACACAGCCTCTAATATTCTCACTTTTCTTCCAGGGAGGATGAGACTAAAGTCAGGAGGGGTCAGACGACAGTCCACACCATGATGAAATGGACGGAGAGTGACGACAGTCTGGTGGAGTACGGTGATGGACGGGAGATTTAGTTCAACGAGAACGGCTCCTTCATTGGCCAGTACACTGGCCACAAGAAGAGGGATGACAGAGACCCAGAGTTTAGGGAGAGTAAGAGCCAGGAGGCCCTCTCCCCCATGAGCCCCATCTATTCATGTGCATAAGGAAACAGGACTTGGGTGCTGTGGTGACCTGTCATTCAGGGCAGGTGGGGCAGAGCCTGTTTTGCATGTTATTTTGGCATTAATACGTGTCACATTAGTTTGCAAACAAAGTAAAATAAAACAAATTTGAGTTAATAAAGCTGCATGGTCTCTTTTTGGCCTTCTTGAGTAAGGCAGCTCCAAAATGCAGGTGTTTCAGTCTAGCTCAGTGCTTTCTGTGGTGGTGGGGCAGCCAGCGGAAAATACGGAGCATAGGTGTTGGTAATGTTCTCTAGTTGCGCAGTGATTGGCTCAGTGTTCTGTCACTCATTGGGACACTACGTCACAGCAAACTCTACAGGGAGAGCTCGAAAATAATTCAAGCCCCTTTGGTGCTGCCATAGAGTTACATCAGAAGTGGCCATCCAAGAAGACTCAAGGTCATTGGCCACAGTTAAAATGACGTCAATTCATGTTATATCTACAGTAGCCTTGATTGGACTGATCATGTCAAAATCTTAGCTAGCAAGCTAGTAGATGTCATCATTATCAATCAAGTCTACAATCTACTGGCAAATCATTTTCAATCCTTGTCATATGAAGAGAAATTATAGATAAAAGGTATCGGTGCTCATTGGCCATTGGACATAAGCATTACACAACAAGTTGGAAATTGCAAATTCAACAATGGTTTGGAAGAAATCAGTCGCTAACTGCAAGCATTGCAAATCAATCACTAGCCTGCTATTCAGTGGAGTGGATGTGTGGTCTAGGTCTGGGTTTAAGGGTCTCTTTTCCCAGCTTAAAAGGATAAACATTCAGCATTGGTCATGTTGTCAATCCAGCATGACTTCTGCCGCTTTAAAAACAACTGGAAACTCGGAACTGGGAAATCTCAGACTTCAGTGAGTTCAAGACAACTGGAAACTTTTGAAAAACAAATAGCTCAGACTGGGAAAATACGTTTTCAACAATCATGCAACTCGGATTTCGAAGTCGGGAACTCGGGCCTCTTTCTAGAGCTCCAACCTGAAGATCAGTAACATCCTCATTCGCCCTTGTTTTTTTCTGAGTTCCCAGTGGTCTTGAAATCACCATAAATTCAGAGAATGACAGATTTTGATGACTAAATTTGCCCACGAAGGACCCCGCCGCACCACCTTCCTGTTCAAGGGACCACAGCACAACAAGGTGAGTCCAGAAATGTATTGTATGTTGCTGCATAAATTATGTAATATGCCAGGAAGATATGTACAGTGCATTCAGCAACTATTCAGACCCCTTGACTTTTTCCACATTTTGTTAAGTTGCAGTCTCATTCTAAAATGTATTAAATATATTTTTCCCTCATCAATCTACACACAATACCCCATAATGAAAAAGCAAAAAACAGTTGAGAAAATTTTGCAAATGTATATAAAAAAAATAAAAAGTATATAATTATTAATTTTTTTATAAAAAAAAATATATATAAAAAATATATATATATATATATCACATTTACATAAGTATTCGACCCTTTACTCAGTACTTTGCTGAAGCACCTTGGCAGCGATTACAGCCTCGAGTCTTCTTAGGTATGACCCTACAGGCTTGGCGTACCTGTATTTGAGGAGTTTCTCCCATTCTTCTCTGCAGATCCTCTCAAGCTCTTTCAGGTTGGATGGGGAGCGTCGCTGCACAGCTATTTTCAGGTCACTCCAGAGATGTTCGATCGGGTTCAAGTCCGGGCTCTGGCTGGGCCACTCAAGGATATTCAGAGACTTGTTCCGAAGCCACTCCTGAGTTGTCTTGGCTGTGTCCTTAGGGTCATTGTACTGTTGGAAGGTGAACCTTTGCCCCAATCTGATGTCCTAAGCACTCTGGAGCAGGTTTTCATCAAGGATCTCTTTATACTTTGCTCCGTTCATCTTTCCCTTGATCCTGACTATTCTCCCAGTCCCTGCCGCTGAAAAACATCCCCACAGCATGATGCTGCCACCACCGTGCTTCACCATAGGGATGGTGCCAGTTTTCCTTGACGTGATGCTTGGCAATCAGGCCATAGAGTTCAATCTTGGTTTCATCAGACCAGAGAATCTTGTTTCTCATGGTCTGAGAGTCTTTCGTGCATTTTGGCAAACTCCAAGTGAGCCTTTTACTGAGGAGTGGCTTCCGTCTGGCCACTATACCAGAAAGACCTGATTGGTGGAGTGCTGCAGAGATGGTTGCCTTTCTGGAAGGTTCTCCCATCTCCGCAGAGGAACTCTGGAGCTCTGTCAGATTGACCATCAGGTTCTTGGTCACCTACCTGACCAATACCCTTCTCCCCCGAATGTTTAGTTTGGCCGAGCAGCGAGCTCTAGGATTAAGTCTTGGTGGTTCCAAACTTGATGGAGGCAACTGTGTTCTTGGGGACCTTCAATGCAGCAGAAATGTTTTGCATACCCTTCCCCCAGATCTGTGCCTGATACAATCCTGTCTTGGAGCTCTATGGACAATTCCTTCGACCTCAAGGCTTAATTTTTGCTCTGACATGCACTGTTAACTGTGGGACCTTATGTAGACAGGTGTGTGCCCTTCCAAATCATGTCGAATCAATTGAATTTACCACATGTGGAAATAAATCAAGTTGAAGAAACATCTCAAGGATGATCAATGGAAACAGGATGCACCTGAGCTCAATTTCGAGTCTCACAGCAAAGGGTCTGTATACTTGGGTAAATAAGGTATTTCTGTAATTTCTTTATTTTTATACATTTCCTAAAAAGTTTTCACTTTGTCATTATGGGGTATTGTGTATAGATTAATGAGGATTTTATTTTATTTAATACACTTTAGAATAAGGCTGTAACGTAACAAAATGTGGAAAAAGTCAAGGGGTCTGAATACTTTCCAAATGCACTGTATACTGTAGCTAAGAAAGCAATATTAAGTGTATGTTGTGTAGTAAGCTGTTAGTAGCCCATGTGCCTCACACTAATAATTTAGTCGTATTTCCCCTCATAATTTAGCATACTGTTCTGACTTGTTGGTGCACATGTAGCCTGTTTTAGAGAAATGTAAGAGCTTTCATTGTCTGCTTACATGCCCCTGTCATTATCCTATGGTTCTGATTTGGTGTACAGGGAGAATACTGTAAGAACAGTCCATGTTCTGAATTCTGTCGCTGTACATCTCAAAAGTGCTGAGCAAATAGTTATATTGACTACGTCCGTCCTAGCTCGCTCAATGTCTTAATTACGGATTGCCTCTTATACGCTCTTCGTCCCTTTATGCTATATTTTGTACATCTCAATTGTCAGTAGAAACCACATTTGTTTAAGCAAGTCAGCCATATCAGCTATGTTTTTTTTAAAGGCAGTAAATTAGGCTGAATGAACTGTTTCACTGCCAGACAAGGCTCCGCTGATAGCCAGGTTTAACAGTGGAAAGGTGTTGGGACTGCTGTTGGGACTCTGCTGTTGGGACAGCTTGATGTGGGCACCGTTTGTCACCGTTACAGTCCAATTAATGTATTGTTTAGTGTTGTGTTGTGGTTTTGCTGGCATGCATCTAAAAGAAAATTGGGGGAGTTTGCCTCACCAAGATTTACATTCTAAAATCACCACTGAATGGGTGCAATGCTCAACTAACACCTCTATAAACAGTTGTACATGAGACTGACTGAGTCCGGAATGCCCACTGCCCACTAACTGGGGGACACAGGTGTTCCCAAGCAAATCCACCATCTTTTCTTCATTCCAGGCACACAAGATGATGTGGTTGGAGCCTGATAGTGTTCCTCTATTCTCATGCTCTGCATTGACTCTGGGTTGGTACAGCATTTCAACAAGAAAAGTAAGGTTACAGCCTGTGGTATTTATGAAGTTGTGGAAAGTACATGTTTTTCAAGTGGGTGTGGAAGTGTGTGCGTACGTGCATACATGTGGGTGTGTAATATTTCTACTAATGGAGAGATATTGACTGGATGGAGGAATACACTGATAAGTTTATCATGTTGATAAAAGCAGTGACACCTGGTAGAGGAACTATTTATATGATGACAGTGGTAGAAAAACCTTAATGAATGATTCTTTGCTAAATCACTGGTTTAGGCCTGGTAGGATTGATAAGTAGATTTTAGCTCTTTATCTCTACCTGATGGCAGTAAATCATAGTACCATCTTCAGGGCACTGTACCCTTGACTTGTTTGTCTGTTGCTTTGTCTCAACATTGATCTGTGAATCTTAGCTGATGTAATTGGTATGATGACACATTGGCATTGTATACATACCTTTCAGGACTGTGGGCTGCTTCAACATTCTTCAGAGATTGGCAGATTTAATCTTTAGCCTTTAAAATGTCTAAAACACACACCTAAACACACCCCTAATCGATGTCTCTGGGACCATACTGTACCTACCTTATTTCCCCTTGTGCACCTGTATTGTATAATTGTTATATGTTGATCTATGGTTTATAGAATATGGGTTTTAAATGCTATGAACAAGGCTAACGTTTGCACTTTGTTCACTAGCATGACAAGCAAAATAAGAATGATGTTTTGCTTACTTGAACTACAATGTGCATTCTTATGGCATCCAGTCATTTCTGTCTTTTCTGCTAATCATTAATGTACCTTGTGATTTTTGACAATATTAACCGATAGAGATGTACTTTGTACTTATGGTCCTCTAATGAATACAGAAATGGATTAAAACACTGTTCGAAAGTGCTCTGTTATCAGGCTGTCAGGATTTAAACATTTCAAATTAACTACACCTAGGAGCTTAATTAGAAAGGCCATTTTCAAACATAAGATTTTTTGGTTGTTGTACCATAATGATATCACACTGTCATAATCATAATATTCCGACCATGAAAGTTACTGTAATGACAGCTAATGCTTAAAAGTCAGCAGCATATTTCCATCATAGTTAAGTGTGTAAAGTACAGTATCATAATTTTCTCAATGAAATGGTGCACATAGCATACTGTAATAAACCTCCCAGTCAGGGATTATTGAGTTGCAATGTTGTCAGTAATATGAGCATGTCTGGAGAGTCTACTGTCTGTGGAGTCTTCTGTGTATGGAGTCTACTGTGTGTGACTGTTTGCTTGAACTTTAGAGACAGGAAGCTGACTGACATTCAAGATCACTTACAACCATTCACACATGATCAACCTGGATGTCAGTCCGCTTCTGCTTTAGCCAATTTTTTGTTGTTGTCATGCCAAACATGTATGGCACATTTGCTACTATACTGAACAAAAATATAAATGCAACATGCAACAATTTCAACGATTTTACTGAGTAACAGTTCGTATAAGGAAATCAGTCAATTGAAATAAATAAATTAGGCCCTAATCTATGGATTTCACATGACTGGGCAGGGGTGCCAGGCCCACCCACTGGGGAGCCAGGCCCACCCACTGGGGAGCCAGGCCCACCCACTGGGGAGCCAGGCCCACCCACTGGGGAGCCAGACCCACCCACTGGGGAGCCAGGCCCACCCACTGGGGAGCCAGGCCCACCCACTGGGGAGCCAGGCCCCCACAACATTTTAGTGAAATAAGCTTTTTGTGCATATGGAAACGTTCTGGGATCTTTTATTTCAGCACATGAAACATGGGACCAACACTTTACATGTTGCATTTTATATTTTTGTTCAGTATAGATTTGAATAAATAAAATGTAAACGTAAGCAATGTTGCTGGCCTTTTCTAATCTCCGGAGTGATTGGGCTATATTAAATAGACTACAAGCACTTTATTCATGTAGCAACACGTATGATGCCATGACAACATAATCAGACCTCTATGAACTAAATAAACAAATTGTTACATAAAGATTAGAGAAATGTACAAGTGCCGGGATATTAAAGGGAATGAAAACCCAGTGAAAACTCACTTCTTTATGGCTGAGATAAGGCCTCTGTTACAGCCCTGAATCACCGGGCAGCTTGATCTCTTGCTCCCATTAACAAACTACTCAGAACCTACAGTATTCTCCCCCTCCCTTATTACTGCATGGCTGTATTGTTCTGTGTTACGTGACCTCAATTAGTAAAACCAAGGGCCAACCTTCCCAGTTTCAACAAAAGAAGCAAAGGTAATCTTATCTTAAAACCAATCAATACTACCATTTTTATGACAGTTTATCTTGTCGTGTCTCTCATGCAATGGCCTGGAGCTTGCATAATGTTTGTTCTACTAAGATTTTGGGCCTTTTCTGTACTTTTTTGTTTTATTTGTTTATGGCGTGAACTTCACATCAAAGATATCCAAGAGAAAGGCCTACAGAAGCTATTATGTGTGAATGAAAGATAACTACTACAATAGGTCCAGTTCGTGGAATATTTATATTCAAACTAAAAGCTCTTAACTAGTTAAAGAATATTGAAATGTATTTGCTGACTGAATGTTCCAATTCCACGTTGCTGATACAGAGGATAGAGATGGTTTATTTCACCCTCAATATCAATCATCCATGGTTGTTTATCTGACCATAAAGATAGGTCTATCTCTCATACAATTCAGACAGGTTATATCCTTAAATGAAACTAACATAAACCATGACACTGATTAATCCAGATCAAGAGCAAACAATCTCCCCCAGGTTGCTTCCTGATACAGGTATGTAGCCTTTGGCCCAGGAGTATCAGAACGGTATAAAAGGTGAGATGTATTCTCTACCAGACACCGATCCAGTGTCTCACTGAGGACCAGGTAGGACTTGGGCTATATGTTTTTATTAACATTATTATTGCATTATAGTTTTACTATCACCCAACCATCAGTTACAACCTTTTAGGTACAATAATTGCAACACATTAAACTTGAAGCTGGACAGTGCAGACGCACTTGTGCAACCTTAGCCACACACAACATTCTAACCACCATGGTTTGTTCTATTAAATGAAAATGCTTATTTTTTCCAGGTGCCTCTTCGGTTTTGTAAGGAGAGGCCGTGTAACTACAAACTCATCATGGCCCAACTAACACTTCTCGTTGGTAAGTCAAATTCTGGCAATGAAATATTTTTATACATTTTCAGTGGTGTAAAGTACTTAAGTAAAAATACTTTAAAGCACTACTTAAGTCGTTTTTTGGGTTCTACTTTACTTTACTATTTATATTTTTGACAACTTTTACTTTTACTCCACAACATTTCTGAAGAAAATAATGTACTTTCTACTCCATACATTTTCCCTGACACCAAAAAGTACCAAAAAGGACAGGAACATAGACCAATTCAAGCACCTAAAGAGACAATCCCTGGTCATACCTACTGCCTCTGATCTGACGGACTCACTAAACACAAATGCTTTGTTTGTAAATTATGTCTGAGTGTTGGAGCATGCCCCTGGCTATCCGTATTAAAATAAGGAATTTGAAATTATTTATACTTTTACTTTTGATACTTAAGTATATTTAAAACCAAATACTTTTTTACTTTTACTCAAGCAGGATTTTACTGGGTGACTTTCACTTGAGTCATTTTCTACACTGTGTGCACAATTATTAGGCAAGTCAGTATTTTGACCATATCATTATTATTATGCATATTTCCCAACTCCAAGCTGTATAAACTGGAATGCTTATTGGATTTAAGCATATCAGGTGATGTGTATTTGTGTAATGATGGAGGGTGTGGCCTAAGGAGATCAACACCCTATATCAAGGTGTGTATAATTATTAGGCAGCTTCTTTTCCTCAGGCAAAATGGGCCAAAAAATAGATTTAACTGACTCTGAAAAGTCAAACATTTAAAAAAGTATTTCAGAGGAATGCAGCACTCTTGAAATTGCTAAGATATTGCGGCGTGATCACAGAACCATCAAATGTTTTGTTGCAAGAACCGTGTTGAGAAAAAAAGACGCAAATTAACTGCTAAAGATTTGAGAAGAATCAAATGTGAAGCTACCAGGAACCCATTATCCTCCAGTGCTGTCATATTCCAGAACTGTAACCTACCTGGAGTGTCCAGAAGTACAAGGTGTTCAGTGCTCAGAGACATGGCCAAGGTAAGGAAGGCTGAAACCCGACCACCACTGAACAAGACACAAGTTGAAACGTCAAAACTGGGCCAAGAAATAACTGAAGACAGATTTTTTCAAAGGTTTTATGGACAGATGAGATGAGAGTGACTCTTGATGGGCCCGTGGCTGGATCAGTAACGGGCACAGAGCTCCACTTCGACTCAGACGCCAGCAAGGTGGAGGTGGGGTACTGGTATGGGGTGGTATTATTAAAGATGAGCTAGTTGGACCTTTTCGGGTTGAAGATGGACTCAAACTCAACTCCCAAACCTACTGCCAGTTTTTAGAAGACACTTTCTTCAAGCAGTGGTACAGGAAAAAGTCTGCATCTTTCAAGAAGACCATGATTTTTATGCAGGACAATACTCCATCGCATGCATCGAAGTACTCCACTGCGTGGCTAGCCAGTAAAGGCCTTAAAGATGAAAGAATAATGACATGGCCCCCTTCCTCACCTGACCTAAACCCTATTGAGAACTTGTGGTCCCTTGTTAAGCGGAGGATTTACGGTGAAGGAAAACAGTACACCTCTCTGACCAGTGTCTGGGAGGCTGTGGTTGCTGCTGAACAAAAAGTTGATGGTCAACAGATCAAGAAACTGACAGACTCCATGGATGGAAGGCTTATGACTGTTATTGAAAAGAAGGGTGGCTATATTGGTCACAGATTTTTTTTGTTGAAATGTCAGAAATATTTATTTATACATTTTGAGTTGTTTGTTAATTCTCACTTTAATAGATGAAAATAAACAGGTGAGATGGGGAACTTTTCGTTTTTCATTTAGTTGCATAATAATTCTGCACACTAATAGTTGCCCAATAATTGTGCACATAGATATTCTCCAAAGAAAGCCAAAACCTCACTTTTACTTCCTTAAATATTCAGGTTTGAGGTTTATTAACATTTTGGATTGACCGAGAGCGCTGTAGTTGTTCAATAATAAAATTAATCCTCAAACATACAACTTACCTTAATACACTGTGTGCACAATTTATTAGGCATCTTTACTTTTACTCAAGGAAAAGCTAGAGCTGCCCCAGTCAACTGTAAGTGCTGTTATTGTGAAGTGGAAATGTCTAGGAGCAACAACGGCTCAGCCGCGAAATGGTAGGCCACACAAGATCACAGAACAGAACCGCGGAGTGCTGAAGCGTGTAAAAACTGTCTGTCCTCGGTTCAAAACTGCCTCTGGAAGCAACGTCAGCACAATAACTATTTGTTGGGAGCTTCATGAAATTGCCTTCCATGGCCGAGCTGCTGCACACAAGCCTAAGATCACCATACGCAATGCCAAGCGGTGTAAAGCTCACAGCCATTGGACTCTGGAGCAGTGGAAATGCGTTCTTTGGAGTGATGAATCACGCTTCACTATCTGGCAGTCCGACGGACGAATCTGGGTTTGGCGGTTACCAGGAGAACGCTACCTGCCCGAATGTATAGTGCCAACTGTAAAGTTTGGTGGAGGAGGATAAAGGTCTGGAGCTGTACTTCATGGTTCAGGCTAGGCCCTTTAGTTCCAGGGTAGGGACATTTTAACGCTACATTCTAGGCGATTCTGTGCTTCCAACTTTGTGGCCACAGTTAGGGGAAGGTCCTTTCCTGTTTCAGCATGACAATGCCCCCGTGCATAAAGTGAGGTCCACACAGAAATGGTTTGTTGAGATTGGTGTGGAAGACCTTGACTGGCCTGCACAGAGCCCTGACCACCACCCCATTGAACACCTTTGAGATGAATTGGAACGCCGACTGCGAACCAGCCCTAATCGCCCAACATCAGTGCCCGACCTCACTAATGCTCTTGTGGCTGAATGGAAGCAAGTCCACGCAGTAATGTTCCAACATCTAGTGGAAAGCCTTCCCAGAAGAGTGGAGGCTGTTATAGCAGCAAAGGGGGGACCAACTCCATATTAATGCCCATGATTTTAGAATGAGATGTTCGACAAGCAGGTGTCCACATACTTTTGGTCATGTAGGGTACTTTGTTAACTGCAAGCAAATAAGCTTGTTTGATTAGTCTAATGAACAAATGTTTCATTTCCGTTTCAGGACTGTCCGTTTTAATGTGTCTTCAAATGGGTAAGTTTTGTCATTCTTACAGCATTACTCTTGATGTCTATCCAAACTTAATTGTACTGTAGCTACCAAAAATAGGATATCGTTAAGTAACATTCATAGGGAGAAAATAAATAACTTACTGTTGAATAACATTGCTCAGTACATAGCATACAACATTGATACAATCCTAGACAAAGTCACTGTCAATGTCTCTGTCTATCACTTTGTTCTGATGGGGACCTGATGCTAGTATTTTAAATCCTCAACAGTGTCATCAACCAAACTGGTGTGCTACTTCACCAACTGGTCCCAGTACAGGCCAGGCAATGGGAAATATCTGCCGGCCAATGTGGACCCCAACCTCTGCACTCATCTGATCTATGCCTTCTCAATGATCAACCACAACAACGAGCTAGTCACCTACGAGTGGAACGATGATGTTCTCTACCAGTCCTTCAATGGGCTGAAGAAGCAGTGAGGTTTAGCTGCTGAGCTATATGATGTCTTATGTTCTCCATCAGCACTTTGTGCATTTACAATAATTATTACATATTCACATTTCTCTTTAAATGCAATGAAATTGGGTGTTGATGAATCTTTCTTGTCTTGGAAAGAAATCCTGCACTGAAGACCCTGTTGGCAGTTGGTGGATGGAACTTTGGGTCCAGCCAGTGAGTATTGTTGTCATATAGCCATGATTAAGTTGTACATGTTTCAATGTACTTTACTGAAAGAAATAAACATGTTCTTAAGTATCTATTGGTCATTATGCTTTTCCAATGAATAATAACAATTACAAGTATTATGATTACTGACACTGAATAACTTTTCAGGTTCACCATCATGGTGTCAACACCTGCCAATCGCCAGAAGTTCATCCAGTCATCCATCAGTTTCCTGAGAATGTACGGCTTTGATGGCCTGGACCTGGACTGGGAGTACCCTGGAGCACGAGGGAGCCCCCCAGAAGACAAGAAAAGGTTTACACTGCTGTGCAGGGTCAGTTTGACATTCACAGCCACAGTAGTAATAATCAAACATCTGGAAAGCATTATATTTGGATCCTGAGTAACAGATTTAATGGGGCACCATAATAATTATGTTCAACTTTAACTGATCCAGCACAATGTCGTCATATTATTACTTCATACCATTAACAAAATACACTGTCTCATTTGGTTCTGGGGTCCAGGAGTTGCTCGAGGCATTTGAGAAGGAAGCCGCTGACACCAGCAGACCAAGGCTGCTGGTCACAGCTGCAGTGGCTGCTGGGAAGGGAAACATTGATAACGGTTATGAAATTGCAGAGGTTGCAAAGTGAGTTCAAAGGTTAAAACAGAGGGCCTTCATTCACCATAGGTGATTGGTACAGTAATAATTCTTGTGAAGGTTCATCATTTACCAGTTGGTGTTTTCCATGTTACATTTTGTGACCTTTTGCCTTGTGTGACTGTGTAACAGATACTTGGACTTAATCAATGTGATGTCCTATGACATGGGTGGAGCCTGGGACCCATTCACACGCCACAACAGCCCCCTTTTCCGCGGTGCTTCAGATGCAGAGGAAGGAGAGCACAAGTATTTCAACGTTGTGAGTAAAAAATATAAAACTTTACAATATCTATTTATTTTTTTACTAGTTTTGAAACCATAAATAATTTAGAAACCATTAACTATTTGTCATAGTTGTTGAATGTTTTCTCCTTTTCCAAAGGACTTTGCCATGAAGTACTGGAGGGACCAGGGCACCCCTGTTGAGAAGCTGATGATGGGTTTCGCCACCTATGGGCGCACATTCCGCACTGTCTCTGGAGACAATGGTGTCGGAGCCAGAACAAGTGGACCAGCCTCTGCTGGACCATATACCCGCGAGGCCGGCTTCTGGTCCTATTATGAGGTCAGGGAGAGAGGTCAAAGTTCAACACTACAAATACAGTTGTCACTGGTGGTGCGATCTCCCAACTCTACCAATGTGGAGTTAATGCTATGTTTTGGAACCAGGGAGATTGTGAAACACTAGGATGTAAAAAATAGATTAACACAATACATCAATGCACACTTTCAGTATACTGTACTCAGGGCCAATTCAAAACAACAGGTATTCTTTATGTCAGGATCAGTTTTCCAACATACTCATGACATGTTTATTTTTATTTTCCACCAGATCTGTACTTTCCTGAATGGAGCAACTGTTGAGTTGATTAAGGATCAGATGGTTCCCTATGCCACCAAAGGAAATGAGTGGGTGGGATATGACAATCGGGAAAGCTTTGAAATAAAGGTACGGTATCATATTACTTAATACACTGCCAGAAGGAATCTCCTTTCAGTTGATTGCTGTAAATTCTAGCAGTTGAATGTCTATTGCTCATTTCAACCATAATATCTTTGTTATTGGTTACATGGTGATTGGTAGAAGGCTATATGGTTTTGGAAAATGAAATATTTGGTCATTTTATAGGCACGCTATCTAAAAGAAAACAAGTTTGGAGGGGCCATGATCTGGGCTCTGGATCTGGATGACTTTGCTGGACAGTTCTGTGGGCAGGGCAACTATCCCCTGATCAGCCATCTGCGTTATCTTCTGGCCTCAGGTACGCAGCCATTACTAGAGCACTGAGGTTTATGTCTCATAAGAGGTTTGGTTGGTATAACAATGACATTGTATCATTCCATGCTTGACAATAACACACTGTGTTTTATAGATTTGCCACCCCTTCCTTCCACAACACGTCCGCCACCCCTTCCTTCCACAACACGTCCCCCACCACTGCCAGGAACTACCACCAGCAGTGTACCACCCACCACCTCCACTCCTCTGCCCGGCAGTGGCTTCTGTGGGGGGAAAGCTGACGGCCTGTACTGTAACAAGGAAGACCTTAATGCCTTCTACCAGTGCGCCAGTGGACACACCTACCTCCAGAAGTGCGCCGCTAACCTTATTTTCAACGAGAAATGCAAGTGCTGTGACTGGAACATGAGCCCGGCATAGGTGTTTTCTGTTAATGTACACATTGTAGCCTGAGTAACTGATATACTGTTTACCTCAGTTTCATGGTACCAAGGCTAGTTTAGATTTAAATGATAAAATATCCACTCCAATTACAATGGAATAATAAAAAAAAATAAACTATTTGTAATGTTTTTATGTAATGGTTATTGATGCTGCTTATTGTGACTCGATTCCAAGAGATTGTAATCTCTTCCTTTCATTTGAAATGTTTGAAACCTTTGTTTGTTGTTACACCGTTAACCCAACTGTAAAGTACTTCCATGTAGTTAGTATAAGTCACGTGTCAAACTCATTCCACAGGGTGTCTGCAGGTTTTTTCTCCTCCCTTGTACTTGATTGATGAATTCAATCAATCAAATGTATTTATAAAGCCCTTCGTACATCAGCTGATGTCACAAAGTGCTGTACAGAAACCCAGCCTAAAACCCCAAACAGCAAGCAATGCAGGTGTAGAAGCATGGTGGCTAGGAAAAACTCCCTAGAAAGGCAGGAACCTAGGAAGAAACATAGAGGAACCAGGCTATGAGGGGTGGCCAGTCCTCTTCTGGCTGTGCTGGGTGGAGATTATAACAGAACATGGCCAAGATGTTCAAATGTTCATAGATGACCAGCAGGGTCAAATAATAATAATCACAGTGGTTGTAGAGGGTGAGTAAATGTCAGTTGGCTTTTTATAGCGGATCATTCAGAGTATCTCTCCTGGGCCAAACTACACTCAATCATAGGACCTACTGAAGAGATGAGTCTTCAATAAAGACTTAAAAGTCGAGACAGAGTCTGCATCTCTGACATGGATAGGCAGACCATTCCATAAAAATTGAGCTTTATAGGAGAAAGCCCTGCCTCCAGCTGTTTGCTTAGAAATTCTAGGGACAGTAAGGAGGCCTGTGTCTTGTGACCATAGCATACGTGTAGGTATGTACGGCAGGACCAAATCGGAAAGATAGGTAGGAGCAAGCCCATGTAATGTTTTGTAGGTTAGCAGTAAAACCTTGAAATCAGCCCTAGCCTTAACAGAAAGCCAGTGTAGAGAGGCTAGCACTGGAGTAATATGATCAATTTTTTTTGGTTCTAGTCAAGATTCTAGCAGCTGTATTTAGCACTAACTAAAGTTTATTTAGTTTTATCCGGGTAACCGGAAAGTAGAGCATTGCAGTAATCTATTCTAGAAGTGAAAAAAGCATGGATACATTTTTCTGCATCATTTTTGGACAGAAAGTTTGATTTTTGCAATGTTACATAGATGGAAAAAAGCTGTCCTTGAAACAGTCTTGATATGTTCGTCAAAAGAGAGATCAGGGTCCAGAGTAATGCCAAGGTTCTTCACAGTTTTATTTGAGACGACTGTACAACCATCAAAATTAATTGTCAGATTTAACAGTAGATCTCTTTGTTTCTTGGGACGTAGAACTAGCATCTCTGTTATGTCCAAGTTTAAAAATAGAACATTTGCCGCCATCCACTTCCTTTTATCTGAAACACAGGCTTCCAGAGGGCAATTTTGGGGCTTCACCATGTTTCATCGAAATGCACAGCTGTGTGTCGTCCGATAGCAGTGAAAGTTAACAATACGTTTCCGAATGACATCACCAAGAGGTAAAATATATAGTGAAAACAATAGTTTAGTACACATCTGGTGGATAGGGAGTCTTTTATTTTGTTCAACATAGGAGGGCCAAGCACAGGAAGCAGCTCTTTCAGTTGTTTAGTTGGAATAGGGTCCAGTATGCAGCTTGATGTTTTAGAGGCCATGACTATTTTCAGCAATGTGTCAAGAGCTATAGTATTAAAAAACTTGAGTGTCTCTTGATCCTAGGTCCTGGCAGTGTTGTGCAGACTCAGGACAACTGAGCTTTGGAGAAATACGCAGATTTAAAGAGTCCGTAATTTGCTTTCTAATGATCATGATCTTTTCTTCAAAGAAGTTCATGCATTTATCACTGCTGAAGTGAAAGCCATCCTCTCTTGGGGAATTCTGCTTTTAAGTTAGCTTTGCGAGTGTCAAAAATAAATGTTGGATTCTTCTTATTTTCCTCAATTACATTGGAAAAATAGGATGATCGAGGGCTCTTCGATACTGCACGGTACTGTCTTTCCAAGCTAGTCAGAAGGCTTCCAGTTTGGTGTAGCGCCATTTTCGTTCCAATTTTCTGGAAGCTTGCTTCAGGGCTCGGGCATTTTCTGTATAGCAGGAAGCTAGCTTCTTATGACAAATGTTTTTTGTTTTTAGGGGTGCGACTGCATCTAGGGTATTATGGAAGGTTGAATTGAGTTCCTCGGTTAGGTGGTTAACTGATTTTTGTACTCTGACATCCTTGGGTAGGTCGAGGGAGTCTGGAAGGGCATCTAGGAATCTTTGGGTCATCCGAGAATTTATAGCACAGCTTTTGATGATCCTTGGTTGGGTTTGCAGCTTGATGTTTTAGAGGCCATGACTACACTGACTGTGCTAGTGGCATACTCCACTAAACTGGCAGGGTGGCTAACAGCCTTCACCCTATCTCATTGTGGAGATAGGGGAGTTAGAGTCTTGTCTATGTTTGTAGATAAGATGAGAGCACCCCTCCAGCTAGGATGGAGTCCGTTACTCCTCAGCAGGCCAGGCTTGGTCCTGTTTGTGGGTGAGTCCCAGAAAGAGGGCCAATTATCTACAAATCCTATCTTTTGCGAGGTGCAGAAAACAGTTTTCAACAAGCGATTGAGTTGTGAGACTCTGCTGTAGAGCTCATCACTCCCCCTAACTGGGAGGAGGCCAGAGATAATTACTCAATGCCGACATCTTTCTTGCTAATTTACACGCTGAAGCTATGTTGCGCTTGGTGACTGTTTCATCCTAACATTGTTGGTGCCGACGTGGATAACAATATCCCTATACTTTACACTCACCAGTTTCAGCCTTAGCTTGCACCATCTTCAGATTAGCCTTAACGTTGGTAGCCCTGCCCCCTGGTAAACAGTGTATGATCGCTGGAGGATTCGTTTTAAGTCTAATACTGCGGATAATGGAGTCGCCAATGACTAGGGTTTTCAATTTGTCAGAACTAATAGTGGGAGGCTTCAGCGTCTCAGACCCAGTAATGGGGAGAACCGGTTGAAAGTTTCTGTCGGTTGAATGAGCGACACCGGTTGAGCATTCCTACAACATTTCTTTCCAGAAACCATGAGTAAATTGTCCGGCTCCGGGGACTGTGCGAGGGGATTTATACTACTATCTGTACTTATTGGTGGCACAGACGCTGTTTCATCCTTTCCTACACCTAAATTACCCTTGCCATACGATTTGTCTGAAGCTGGGCTTGCAGCACGGCTATCCTCGCCATAAGGTGATCGTTCTCTTGTATATTATGAGTATAGCGACCGCAATTAGAAGGCATAATGTTAATGTTACTAATTTGCGCCGGCTGGTGGAGGTCCTGACAAACCACGTCCAGATAAAGCGTCCGGGATGAAAAAGTTGAATGAAAAAAGTTGAGCGAGGGGAAAAAATAAAAATATAAAACGGTAATTAAAAAGTAAAAACCGTAAAGTTGGCAGGTAGCAAAGTAAGGTTAGCAACAAACCGCACAGCAGCACATAAACAAGTCTACAAGTTGTGACTGGAAATTATGCGAAAAAGGTCACTAATTAGCAAAGAACTCCCCTCACCCAGTGTTGCCAACTCCTCAGTAAGGAAAGTAGCTATTGGCTGTCCTAAAAGTCACTAAATGACGTCATCGCCTAATATGCATAATTGGCCATGTGCATGTAATTGTGATGGACGCTGTAGGAGAGAGGAATAATGTCGTGGGAGAGACAGAAAGTGAGTAAAATACACCCTAAATATGTTTAGAACTACATATGAACTTTCTTCTGTCGATTCTTGGTTTTTTTTATGTCACAATTCCAACCCTCCTCCTTTATCCGGGTTTGGGACTGGCAAAAGTGACCCAAAAGAGACACTCTGGCGGAGTTACTTTTTTTTTTTATAAAAAAAAATATATATACATATATATTATTATTTTATTTTATTTTTTCTTAATTTGGTTTGGTTTTTAACCTCATGGTCCACTTAGAAGCCTACAACAAGTCACAGTAAAACATGAACATTTTTAACCATAACATTAAAAAAAAAAAAAAATTGTATACAATCTACATTAACAATCTAAATGGACCAAAAAGAGACAATAGAAAAAACTGTCAATGGCAATGTGAGAAAATGATGGTAACTAGTCTGGCCCTAATTCAGGTTAATTGTTTTTTTTTTGCCCCAGATCCCCCTCCACACACACACACAGGCTGTGCTTGCTCACAGAAAGAGTGGGTCATCGTCATTTTGGTCAAGGCTCTCTATGGCAGGTTCAGCAACTGAAGGAGCTGACTTAAATGAGTAAGCAGCTAATGTGCCAAAAAGCTGCAAAACATTATCAGGCAGCTGGTGCTCATAGCAAGCCTCACCAGACAGCTTCAGTCCACATTGAATGTACAGGATGGAGTTAAGGGTCTGCAAGGACATCCGATTTCTAAGTTTGCTTTTTACCACACTAATCTGGCTGAATACTCTCTCGACTTCAGCATTCGAGTGTTGCTGGACAAGCTTGTCTATCTCTGCAGGGGAGTAGCCAAGGCGCTTGGCTATTTTTTTCTATTTCTCCTGGGCTCTTATTGTGCTTTAGAGTTTCTTCCACATTGAAAACTGACATGTACTGCGACACTTCGATGTTGTCCGGCAGTCTCACCCTCAACTCATTAGTGAGGGAGATAGTGAAGGCTACACACCGCTTTCGGACATTGTTTTCATCCTCAGGCGCAAGGTGGAGCTCAGCTGCCTTTGACTCAAAAAGGTAACCAAGGTACGGTTTGGGACTGATGTATCAATCTATTGGCCCTTTGAGTACATCAACATTTGCCAGTGGATTCAGCACCCTGCTGCTCACAGACTTGATCAGGCTAACCAAGCTGTCAAGTAGCTTAAGAGGATCTACTTGCTCTCCCTCAAAAGCCTTGATGGCCAACTGTACCTCACCCAGCACTGACTTCAAAAAAGTCAGATACAA